>NW_020272893.1:451221-564268 GCF_003268045.1 Sipha flava
TAGTTCAAAAATTGAATCAATAACACGTTGTAATAATACTCATAAATTCATCATTCATCAATACTTTTGATAACCGTTTGTAGAATGAGATATGATACAATATTATACTCGTATAATAATTGTAAATTGGAATCCACAAAACAAACAAAAATAATTTCATACTGTGATGTGGCGCTATCGCTTATAATATTATTATTATTATAGTCAATACAATTTTATGATGAGTACAAAATTAGTTTTATAATCGGTCGCGGCTCTAAACCGATGCGGTCGCTGCGCGTGTTATCGCAATTTCGAGAACACATTAATTCTCATACGCGCATGCACAAGTCAACGACAAACGCATAAAACTATTTTTTTGTTCTTTTCAAATTGGTGAAAAGAGGTAAAAGCTGGAACAAAATTCGTCTAGTTCTGGTAATCGGATTATATATTTTTTAATATATTCTAATTTCTCAACTTTTCTTCTATGTTTTGTAGGAAACGGATTTTTGATTATAGTTCAAGTTATTTAATAAAATGCATTCAAATTTTTATTTTTTTTTAAAAATTAGCATACAAGTTAATAAAAAATTAAGAAAAAATAATAAAATTGTGGTTCCTACAAAACATAGTAAAGAAGCTAACAAATTTAAATATTTTTTCAAAATTTAAATCGGACAATTAGAACTAGGTGAATTTTGTTCCAGCTTATTGGTCCAAATGCATGAAAAATGTAGGCTGCTCCAGCCGCCTTAACTGAAGAATTTAATTATAATTTTTTTAAAACACAATGTACCCATTAACATTATTCAGCTCAAGGATCGTAGAGGCAAAGGGCGAACTTCCATCACCACACTGTTATTATTTTTGTAATTTAAATTCTAGTTCAGTTACAACATTATATAATGAGACATTAGTCAAATCCATATATATTTTCATTGAATTAGTTTAAAATTTGTTTTAACCAAATAAAGAATTACTTAATTTCAAATATCTATTATTTTAACATAAGACTGAATAAGTTTCAGAAATGAGAAATAATATACAATTATCAACAAAATTATTTAAAACATGTCAACATTTTAGTATTTAAAATATACTCTAAAACTATGAATAATAAATACAATAATACAAACATATCATAGTTATATTTTTTACAAACTTATAGTTGTAAATTTACTTTTCTAAATCTAAGAAATATTTAAAACCTATAAACCCTTTTGATGAAATAGTATTTTGAACAACTTCCTGGAACGATTCTAATGGTAAAGTATTATGAGCAGGTGCAACTAATTTGTTTTCTTTCATCAATTGTGAAAGTGCTTCATACATTTTATCCTGTTGCTCTGTATTAGCATTTTCTCTATGCCACCTTGTCATCCAAAAGCCTCGAAGTTGAATGTCTTTAAATATAAATGAAGTAGTTGGCGCAATGACTGGTTCTCGCGACATTCCACCATATGTAACCATCACACCACCATTATCCAATGTTCGTAAGATTTCAGTTGCACTCTTCCCACCAACATTATTTAATCCCAAACGTGGTTTAGGTAAGGTTCCATTTTTAAACAGCTCTGTAGTCCTAAGTATAAAATGAAGAAATAAATTAACGTATTCAATTAATTTTTTTAATATAGAGATATTAAAAATACAGATGTACAATTAACCTTAATTCTTCTTGAGTAAGTACATTTGTTGCACCAAGGGACATTAAATGATTTTTTAAATTTTCTAAATCTGGTTCAGGTCGACTGCGTATAATATTAACGGTTTTAAAACCAAATATCTTTGCCAACTGAATAACATTTTGTCCACATGCACTATTTGCACCATTTTGTATAACTACATCATCTTTGTTTAGAGAAACAAAATCATGTAACATACGGTATGCAGTACACGGATTTGAAGAAATACCACTCAATGCATACATATCAATGTCTTTGCTCACCTAAAACAAATAAAGAAATTTAAAAAATATATGTAGTATGTAATAAATTACGTTTGATATATATTATTATTATTATTATGAATATATAATTTTTTAAAATAAAAAAATAATCAATACTTAATAACCGTTAAAATGATGCACTGATAGTATTAATTTCATTAAAATAATAAAGTAATATTTAAATACCTAATATGGTTGTATGTAGCCTTGATTATTAAGATTGTTACAAATATTGGTGTAAATAAATACTTTATTTTGTTGTTTTAGTAGAATTATTCTTGAAATGCTAAGACTACATTTTGAAGGTACAAAATGAACATTGTGTTATTCTATATAGGTATTTGGTTAGTTATTGAAATAAATTTAAATATATGGACTTAACTCAGCATAAAAATAATAATTTCTAAGATAATTGACAGAAAATTGAATGAAAATAAAATCGCAAGAATGTACTAAGACATGATATCCATAATATTATTATAACTGCTTTATATTAATGTTATTGTCTGAAAACAAAATATATTTTGATTTCTGTTCCTTTTTAACTGTAACAGTAAATTCATCATTAATCCTAACAATTTTTATTGTAAGTTCAATAAAAAAAGAACGTTTTAGATTCAACAATGAATACCACTGACTTTTCTGAGTTTTTTAGAATCAAAAATCCCTGCCGTACACCAAGTACCGATAGCACCGGTGTGTACCACTCGATCGCCGGGAACTAGATTTTTAACAGCAGATCCGACAGCGAGTACTTCTCCAATTCCTTCAAAACCAGGAGTGCTGGGTAACGGTGGTTTAACTGGATACACGCCTTGGATTGTGTTAATGTCGGAAGGATTGACCGGTGCTAAGAGCATTTTCACCAAGACCTGTGAAAAAGTCCACGGCCCAGTAAATCTTCGATATGTAACATCAAATAATAGTCAACACCCGGGACGACGATTATGATATTAATTGACTAACCTGTTGATCATCGGGTCGGTCCGGTAACGAGCATTCAACGAGTCTGGCGACTTTTGTGGGATCGCCGAATTCGTTGAACACAATTTTACGACAGTGAATTTCGTGACGCTGGTTCATTGTAAACGGGCGTGACACCGACAATCGGCCGATCAGGCGGTAGCAAACGTTCCGAAACATGGCAAATGGACAATATTCAAAAACCGATCGCGAAATGTTCCACAGTAACCGTTCCCCGGCTGTGCGAATGATAACCATATCACAGACTATAGTCTGTGACCATACGATAGCATATGATAACATACGGCGGTATGTTGTTATTTTCGCTTGTCAATTGTTACCATAGACCTTATAGTGTCACAGAATTAAAGTGTAAGGTCTATGATTGTCACAGAAATTGTGCTCAATAACGCGATAGCGTTTTCAAAGGTAATACAACAGCTGTGATGTTACCATAGAGTAATAGTTAGTTACTAACCTAACGGTGGAGAGGTATCATTCTACTTACTTTTCTTTGTATGTTTCTTGAATTTTTAAAAATAAACTTAACCTTTTCTAGTGTTTTATTAATTAAATTACATTAATTAATACGATAATGATGATTTATGCCTTCCAAGTGCTTTGTACCCGGTTGTAATTCTTATCTACCAAATAAATAAGTTAAAAAAAATAATTTAAATTAAAGGTAAAAATATATTATTTTTTAGTACATGACTGTTATTTGGAAAAAAATATTCCATGATCAAATGGAGCCTTGACTAAAATGATGGAGTATGTGAACTGCATTTTGATTCTGAGGATATTATTTTAAGTAGAATTTTTGAGGATACAGATCAAAATATATGTACCTTCTATTACTGTGTTATGTACTATACCTTGTATTTTCCCTAACCTTTATATTTTAACAAAGCTATAAAAAAAACGAAGACTTCCGACAGAAAGCCCAACACTGATAAATAATGTAAAGAAAAATAAACCTGTCTGGAGCATCAAAATTAATAAACATAGTATATAATTAATTTCTATTCGAACATGAATGATATTTGCATGTAAACGCTATAATGAATAATTTCATACAAAAAAAAAAAAAAAAAAATCAAAGAAAACATCAAGACTAATATAAATTAAAACTACAGTTATTATAAATTATTTGAACTTTAATAAAATATTTGAATTGAAATGTCAGAAATAATTATTTTTATGTTAAATATTAACTAACTTTATTGAAGCAACAGGGATAAATCAGGTACCACTTTGCGCCGTAGCCATTCATTTATCATGAAAAAATGTTATTTTTGAGCCCTCGTCGGGTACCTATCTAGTGCTCCAAGTGGCAATTGTCAGTGATTACACCTCTGTATATCTATCCAGTGGCGTAGAAAAACTCGCTAATGCCTCTATACACCTCAGAAGAAAACTCCTTTTAACCAATTAAAAATGTAATGTGAAAGCATTTTTTTTAACCTTTAATTTTACTATTTTTTTTTTTTAAGAATACAATTTATATTTATAAGTGGTTATTACCGTGGTTATTTTAAGCTTTGAAAATTTTCTTTTCCCGCTTTAAGACTGGCAAATTTATCAATAATTTGTTCATATGAAAATTCCTAAATAAATTCCGTTGTTCTATTTTCAAAATGCCGTCATTAAATTTACACGTAGTGTGTGCAATAAGACAAAATCGACATATTTCAAAAAGTATAATGGAACAATTTCGTTTTAAATGTTGAATAAAAATACGACTTTTGCATCCTTTTACAATTCACCCTCCTGGCATAGGCCCAGTCCGCCATGTACTTGCTACTCCACTATATCCTTCTTGTGTAGCCAGTTCGATAATCACGGGACATGATTATCTGTGATTTAAATTTAAAATTAGATTGGTTCGGTTGAAAATTACACATGTTCCCAACTGTTGCACGAACGATTTAGCGAGACTTGATCATCACAAAATTTCGACAGTTGATATTATTTCGCAGTATAAAAATGCACTTTATACTTAGGGCCGTTCTAAAGGGGGTCTTAGGGGGGTGTCTCAACCCCCCCCCCTCCAACGAAAACACCAGTCGGCACTCGAACTTATTTCATTATAGCCTAGAAGGACCAAATTTTACTTACGGAAAACAAATATTACATATTTCATAATACAGTGTATACACGAATAAAATTTATATTAGCTACTACTTATACAATATAAAATATTATTATATACATATATGTATAATTATATTGTCAATTATAAGAACGTGCGACACTGGCACATATATATATGTTAAAAAGTAAAAATATGATTACATATAGTTAATTATACTACTTACACAAAATAATAATAATAGTAATAAGTAAAAAAATTGTAGTCTGCATTTTTCATATTATTCAACCCTCTTGATTTTCATCTTCGGGACGGCCCTGCCTATACTTCTATTCGTTTTTCTGTATCATTATTTGTAGTACCAATAGTAACTACACAGCATTATTTTCTAACCATTCAAACTTGACGTTTTTAAAACAAGTCACGCAGTTAATGCAGTACGATCGACTGAATATCGTCGTTCCATGTTGTTGCACCTCAAACCGCTCAAATCGCATTTCAATTGCGTTCGAATCGCAAAGCGTTTGGCGGAGTGCGCCCAACGAGTTCGAATATCGGCGGCGGTCACCGCGCCAATCGTTACCATCGGATGTGCGTTATCACGGAACCTGTCGTGTGGTATAACAATGTTATCAAGTACTTGGATGTCCCGTCGTCGGCTGTTTGCTGTAACGCCTGCGACTGCACAGTTCACGAATGAAAATTGCCGATCGGCTACCGAGCACACTCAGCTAGCAGCACATTTCTTCCCCGATCCGGCTTCGAGTGTGCTAAAATGAGCAAAACGTACAAAGAAGACGAGATCAGCATCCGAGTGGACCGGTGCCTGTACGATTCCGCTATAAAATTCGGTAAGAGGCGTTGTTTGATGTTGACGCTCGGTCGGTCGACCTCTAAAGGTTTTACCTTCGGCACGTTTTTCTCGTTCGCGTTCAAATCGATGTTATTGGTTTACCGCACGATCACCACTGGTTTTTGGTATTCATGTAATAGAGATGTAGAAAATAATTTTAACAAATCTGTGCGCCGGTATCAAAACGAGTTGACCTACTCGTTCGTTTACTGCTTTTGAAACTATCAAATCGACTTACTTGTGTTATAATTACATAATACGTGGTAAATACATAGGTATTTAAAAATGTAAAAGAAAAAAAATCGATTTTCAATTGAGTATGCATCAATGTCTACCACACGTTTGAAAATAAATAAATTCAACCAGGTTGCGTTTGTTTATGTGTTGATCAGTCTTGTTAGTCTTAATTTCAACTGCTGCATAAATTGCAGTATCCTGTTTGAGCCAACAGTTTTCCATCTATAATTTTAATGTAATAACAACATTTTATTTTCTAGGTGGTGGCCTAATAGTCGGTGGTGTAGCATCCCTATTATTTTTCAAACGTAAGTACAATATTATCTGAAAAATATGTTGTTTACTAAAAAATAGTATAATTATAATTATTAGAAATGCATAGTATTATTAGAGCAAATTAATTTTTCTTAATATTTTAAACTGTAGTGAACGCTTTTGTCGAAAAAATATATAGTTATATAAAATGTACTAAAACTTTACACATGAATAGAAATCTTGCAGGGCAAAGTAATATATTATTTTTTTACTTGCCATAGTATAGAAGAAATGTATATATTTACTATATTAGTGCCGGATTTCCATTACCAATTGAGTTACCCATATGCTCTGAATAGTATTTCCATCATGTTTTCAATTATAACAAACTATTTTATAGATTTAAATATTTATATCATCCATAAACTAGAACAAGAAACATTGTGTTCAATAATAACTAAATGTTGTATGGATAATATTTTAAGAAACTAGTCAAACTTATTTTTCTTATTCTGGCATGAATATTTTTACTATATTTAGCAATGGCTCCAATGCCAAATTATTTTATTATACAAAATTAATAAATATTAAAATTAAAATCATTTATTAAAATAATCTTGTAATATATAAACTCTAATAGTTAAATTGTTATTTTGTTATATTATCTAGGTAAGAAGTGGCCGCTGATCATGGGCTCTGGTTTTGGATTGGGTCTAGCATATGAAAATTGTGAAAAAGATTTAAAGGAATTTTTCACTAGCACATAAAATATGTTATTAGTGTAAGAAATGTTCAATAGCCTTAGACTCCAGAGTCAAATGATGTGTTGTTTATACAAATGGTTTTTCCTCTATGTTCATCTTACTATTTTAAGTAGTATTTTTGTTTTCAATTTTATTTTACAATATATATAAAGAAAAAGATGTTTTGGTCCAAAAATGTTTACATTTATTTGTACATAATAATAATAATAAAATGCTTCAATAAAATACAACTGTAAAATATTATAATACAAATTGGAAGTAAAAAACATTGTTAATGTCGTTTATCAGCTAATTATGAAATAAGTTCAAGTGTAATTTTAAATTTTGGATGTCATTACTGAAATAATAGCACATATGACATCGCAATGATTGATACAAACTTTTCTTACTGGGGGGCAGATTAACGTATCCCAGTGATTGTAAATCAAGAATAGCTTCTGAAAACAAATAATAATTCATCAAGTTTAATTATTGTCTACATACTAGGAAAAAATTAATATCATAATGATGATTGCAGTGTTGTAAAAACCTATATCAGTTTTAATGTTATTTTAACAACTAGAATTTAAGTTTAACAGTTCTTGTTAATGTTTGCAGTACACAATGATATTTCGTTGGAATTCACCCTAATGATAAATTAGTTTCAGTATAGTTACATTCCTATGTACAGAACATGACAGTTAATTACGAAATAATTGTAGTTTATAATTAATTTTATAAAAAATATAAATTGTAATAAGTCACAACTTTACAAATAAACATTTTACTATTAACAATAGTAAAATAATTTCACAGATTCATTTTTTTGTAATTAATTTAGTTCTATTAAACAATCACTATATTATAATATATACATAAATTAGTAGAGTAATTTTTTTAAATTTTTAAAAATTATTGTAAAATTCATAAGAAAAAACACTGGACGGATGGGCTGTTTTGTCAAACTATGATAAATTTGGAAATGTTGAGTAAGAACATAAGCATTTTTACATTCTCGTTGAATATAGTTGAAGATTAAATCAAAGTAGTAAATAATGTTTGTAATATAAACTCAAGACTATAAATAATTAAAATCTGAAATACATTTTGAAAATAGCTACTTTTAATGTCCATAGTTAAATTCTATAACTTGTCTAAAAATAATGTGATAGCAATATTATGATTAACATATTAAATTTATTATTTATAGTAGTTTATTTATTAATGATTAAAGTTAAAAAAAATGTAAGGTTCAATAAATAAATACTAAAAATCTTTTTTAGAGAAGAATATTTTATCATGAATAAAGTAGTAGATACAATTTGTTAAATTTTAATTATTTATGATAACTTAGAATGAATGATAAAGTAATATATTCAACAAGTTGAAATAAATTAACATGTAAAATGTGTTGCTTACATGACTATCAATTTGTTATCAATAACACCAAAAAAGAATAGTACCTAATTCTAGAAAAATATTTGTAATGTAAACACATACAAAATTGTATTTTATTTGGGAAGTTTTAACATTTTCTCAAGGAGGGAATAAGTCCTATGCAAGTTAAGTGGTACAGATTATATTTCCACACTTGACCGGCGGTTGATTAAAAACAGACAGGCAGTCAATAGCGATATCATAAAATAAAAAATTATTTCGTCAATATATTTACTATGAGTTGATACGAAAAATTCTGTATGAAATGAATTCCATTGATGTGGTTGATTCATATGAGTTCCTCGAAAATCGTTGCTCAAAACGTGCAAGTGAAGTCGTTCCATCGACGGAAAAGCATGAAATCCAACACTACAACACGAAGTGGAGAATTACACCGGGAAACCATTAACGGTTTAAAGGCGATCACGATCGGCTTACTAAAAATTTTTCACGGGCAGTCCAGTTATGTGCCTGGCGAACTCCAGTCCTACGAGCTCCATATAGATGAGCTTGGGAATGTGGTACTTCTTAAGCGACCGCAATTGCTGTATGTTTTCTTTGGGCAGAACCAAATAGTGGTGCTCGGACTTCGGGTACAAGTCGGCTATGATGGTGACGAACTCGTCAGAGTACAGCACAACGGACGGATTTTGCATGGCCAGGACAAGATCGTTTCGCAGACGGCCACCGGTAGGCGCGGTCATGGCGGACGTCGTGGATCGCGATCAGCTCCGGCGTCCAGACCGTATCCACTAGGGCTCTGGACGGGCGTGCTCCTAATTCAAAGAGTGCAGGCGGAAAAACGATTGCCTTAACTGATCTGGGCGCCAGGCGATGTTCAAACTACGGTCGTATCATCCCCACCACGGTTGCGTTCCGGGGCGGTGAAAATGTGGTACTAACCGTGACTGCGGTAACAACAACGGCGTTATCGTCCCATGGGGGCCCGAGATAACGAATTTTATTATGCGTATATTGCGTATATGATTGTACGTGCCAGACATTGTCTAGTACTCGCCACTCGCTAGAGAAGGCTGTGGTTTTATCAGATACTTTCTCAACCGTTGCTCTTTCTGTTTTGTCGTGCTCGTATTCGCATATCATCAGCCTTACGCCGTACAAATCGAAACATCGATTAAAAATACCCTAAGAAACGAATTAAAATTGTGGCTGCGTGCACCCGTACAAATTACCTGAGTGAAAAAAAAACCTCCGTCAACGACGGGCCCGAATTTTCTACGACTGCTTTCGCCCACCGACTGTTTTTCGTTATCTAAACGATGCTGCGCGGCCATCGTTCGATCATTTAGCCAAACGTGTATCAACACGCTTGCAGCCGAAAAACGTGGTTAAAAAGTAATCGACCATCCGTTGCATCTTTAGTTTACGAACACGATTGAAGATTGGACTGTGCTATGGCCGAAAAGTGAGTGTACTGAATGAGTGAGTGCTTGGGACCAATCGTTCTTACCTTTAGTGCAAATCCTGCATAGTGCCCCTAATAATTATAAGTCAGTAGGCTATTTTAATTAAACACACTATATAATTTTCGCTTGTGTCCATGAAATTGAAGATTGATGCCTTGATGAACCAGTCATTTTTCTTGGTCGATTTTCTTTTACTAGAATTTCAATTTCCAATGGTTTTTTTCCATGCACATTTTTGTATACAATAAATATGTATAGTTAACATGCCAATGTCAATCAATATCATTCATTTATTGTGTTTAACTATATTCTTGTCTAATGTCAAAAGAAAAAAGAAATACATTGTATGCAGTCTGTAAAAATATTCATTAAAATTTATTATAATCTAATAACCTTAACATAATAAATGTATCATCATTTTAATCTAAATTGACCAATTATTACCAAAACAAAATAATTTTAGTTGAAAATGGTGATCTCCAAATGTTAGAAAGAAAAATATATGAAGATATTACATGTTTATATAAATCAAATATCAATAAACGTTAAAGATAAATATTATTTGTTATATTAACTTTCTTAATGTCTTAAATTTTATTTTCTATTTAAGCTATTTATTTCAGACAACCTAGTGATGTTGAAATCATTAATGAAGAAACCATAGAGAATCCAGAATCTAAAAACAATGAAGGAGGTGGATGGTGGGATTCATTGTACTCTGCAGCCAAGTCTAAAGTATATTTATTTTTGTTCTATTGTTCAATAATTATAACTGAACAAGATCATTTTTAAGTAAAAATTATTTATTGTAGTCAGCTGAGGTATTGGAATCTGTTAAACGTGATCTTGGTGAATTAACAACAATAGTTACTACTGAAACTAGTAATATGGTCCTAAATACTACTAACGTTGTCAAAGAGACTTTACAAGTACGTAAATGTCTTATTTATTTATTAACTTAAACAAATTATTTTTATTTTTTATTTTTTCAGTTGGAAAATCCAGAATCGACAGCAAACACAATGAAGAAATCAGTAAGTTCGTTTCTGGATCAGATGTCAAATGCTTTAAATCCTCTACCTGATGATGACGACGAAGCATTAATGATTGTTGGTTCAGATACAGTTACACTATCAAGGCTACAAGTAATATACTTAATTTGGTATTATAACTCCTTTTTTTGTGTATTAAAATTACATTTTGTATGATATTTTCCAGGCACAAATATATACTTTAGCCAATGATCCTAATACATTTTTAATGGAAATTGATGACCAGCTAGATAAAAGGTATAAAGCTTGGTTGGATTGGGTAAAAAGTGGTGACAGTAGTTTGTTATCTAATGAAAAGCTTACAAAAATATTAAATGAGTGTACTCCACTGCGTGATAATTATCAGAAACTTGTACCAGACTCTGTTTCCCATGCAAACTTTTGGTATCGATTTTTATTTCGAAAAGCATTATTGGAAGATGAGAATGCTAAACAACTGAGACAATTTGAAAAAGAGAAACAAGAAGCTGAAAGAATAGATTTCAATAAAGGTATGTTGCTAGTGTTAATCATAACATGATTAACACTTTAATTCATAAAATTAATGTTCAAAGGGTTCAAATTAGTTTACTGCAATTTACAGAGTTGACTCCATTATCTGATGTAGAATTATCTGAAAAAGAACAAGAAGAAATATTGTCATCGTATGATCAAGAACGAAGAGTATCATCAAAGTCAAATAGTCCAACAGAAGGTAATACAATAAAAGTATTTATATTTTATTCAAATTTTGTAACTATATTAAAAATTATAATTTTTAAAATATTTACTTAGGTATAAAAAAAGATTCTAAATTAAAACAAGAAGATATTCCATCCACTGCTTCTTCAGTTACCACTTCAAGTTTGGACAAAGGTGATTATAATAAGCAACCTAAAGTAAAAAATATTAGTTCAAAATGATGATGAACAATCAATAATATTTTTAAGAACAAATTTGCAAAGTTAACTATTTTATTCTATAAATAAAATATTTTAGTAAATGGGAGGGTAACAGAAAAGAAAAGGTAATACTAATTAAAGATACTAGGCACTAAACACTAGCAATTTTTATTTTTTTATCTGAAATAATTTTGAATACTAATTAATCATTGCTCATCAGTAAGGTTGGGATTTTATTGCTCTAAAAAATAGCAAAAAATGTTTTAAAAAATAAAATAAATACTTTAAAAATTATAAAAAATGTATTTATTATAGTTTAAAAACGATATTATAAAAATCATGTTACCAAACATATTTAACTATATTTATTTAACATAATAATAGTAAAATATATACTTTTTTGTTTAATATTTACATTTTATTTAACTTTATTAAAATTTGATCATTGTTAGATTATTGCAAAGAGAAAAATGTCTTTTGACTATTTTAATTTTATTCTATTTTTGATAAAATATGTACATGGGTTAATATGTTCGTATTGATTAGTTTATCAATTTAGTATATTATATACTAAACGTGTAAGTTTTGAACGAAAAAACCCCGAAATATGTGAATAAAGACCCTAATATATAAGAACTAATAGATAAATTCTGAAAAATGCTCTAAAAACTTGAAAAATTTCATTAATACAGCAAAATATGCTCTTAAAATGTATTTAAAGCTAAATTTGTCATTAAATGCAAAATAAAAACTACATTAATCAGTATCACTTGAAACACATTTTGCTTATACATTCTGCTTATGGACCTCCGTGTTGGGGCATTAAGAAAAAAGATCTATTTGCATCAAAATCCCAGCCCTACTCAGTATATTTTCAATGTGAATTGATGTGAAAATAAAACTTAAATTTAAATTTTTTATTCGAAATTCACATTGAACATACAGATTTTTAAATCATACTTTTATGATATTAAAAGATTATTAAGAGCTTATTTGATTAAGTTTTTAATACTGTAAATCTTGAATCTTGCTAATAAGTAATTATGACAATGTAACATATTTATTAAACTGTATTTTTGCTTATAGCCCTCTCAATAAATTCTAGTATTTAGACTATAGTCAACCAGCATTGTGAATATTGAGTTAAAAATACCATACTATATAAGAGTGAAGATAATATGGCATATTCTTTGCATTTTGTTGTATTACATATATTTTTAACAATTCAGTATAACCTGAATTCTTGAGGATTAAAATTAAATATTAATACATTTTTTCTTGTATGATAATTATTTATGAACTTTAATAACTTTGAGTTGTATGACATTTCAATAATAGTTTTTTTTAAATAACATTAAAAATTTGTTCATATTTGCTTTATATGAAAAAAAAATAAATCTTCCAATGCATATATTTTATGCTTAATATTTTTAAAAAATTATTAAGCTCATAAATTCCCAATTTTGGTTTGTTATTATTTACTATATATGAGAGATTAATTTGTTACATTTATTGTTTTTTTTCAGATGAGTGGGTGAAAGATTTTGATTTGGAAGAGATTGAATCAGCTTCCAATATCAAGTGAATTAAGAATCTGTTAATTGAGCTTTGTTGAATATATTGTTTAGTTTTTTGTATGTGTGTATTCACAAAGATATTTATTTATATATTTTTTTTTTACATATATTTATACGTAAATAGGTATTCTAAGAGAATTTACCAGTTAAATACAGCAAGAGCAAAAATGAAAATATTACACTATCTTCCACCTTTATAATTTTGAGTACCCTAGTAGTAATTGTTGTAATATTGTATATATTTATTAAATTATCTGAATTGTAAAATTTACTATTGTTTTGTGTCAGAAAAAATAATTATTATAATAAAAATACATTATTGATTTATATCCTATGTGTGTTAATAATTTAATTTACTTGATGGTGATGATAAAGAAAATCTTTTAAACAATTGTACTAAAAATAATAAGTATTATTAGTGTCAATGGTATAATCATGATAACTGTATTAAATCAATTACAAGGAAAAATCAAAATGATAGTTCTTCTTGGTCACTGATAGTTACAAAAAAGTTAATAAATAAACAATATGAATTGTGATTTTAATAATGTATATTCAGTGATGGGCAGTATCTTAGACACATTTGTACCTTGTATCTTTACATTTGTGAGTTGTATCCAGATTCTTTTTGTGGCTGTGTATATTGTATGTTTTCATTTTGTTTGCGTAAAAATACAAGTGAAAATACATTTTTTCTAAGAAAAAATAAAAATCAATTTTAAATTTGGCTTTGGTAATATACTTATTTGATTTATAAGCAGTAAATTAATTGAAAACGTTTTGTGAAATAAGTTTTGAAGAAGTGGAGACTTGTGTTAGGCTAAATTATTTATTTACTATAACACAAGTTTGTGTTTTGCAGTGCCAATTGAAAGAATATTTTTTTCAACTGGCTTCATATATTCACCAACACGTTCAAAAATATATTTCTTAAAAATAATTCCAAATTTTTAAAATAAATACATTTTATTTGTATTTTATAGGTATATCATTTTTTATTTATTTTAAATTATTTAACCTTAAAAAAGATAATAAGTAAAGCATATTACGGCACCCCATAATAAATGTTTGTGTTTTAATTTTATTAAAAATAAACAATATTGAAATACAATGAATATTATTACTTTAACCTATTTAGATAGATATTTAAAAAAACAATTAAGATTATCTTGTATCATGTATCTAAAATTGTGAAAAAAATGTATCTAGTATTTAGTATCTTTTTATACATTTCAAATTAATCTTATATCTTTAGAAGAAAATTGTAGTATCTAGTATCTATAGTAAGTATCTATTTTTTTTTGAGTATCTTGCCCATGCCTGTGTATAATCATACATAAGTTATAACAAATACAAATAATAATAATGTAAATTATTTTGAACAGTTTTAATCTAAAGTTAAATTTAACAATAGTTACTAATTATTTTCAAATCAACAAAATTAGATTAACATAATAAAATTATTCACTAGTTATTACAATAATATGTATGTTATGCCGAATACGTGAATTTAATAACCGTTATGACCCAAAACTGCCGATTGCGTGAAATCAACAAGGCCTTTAGTTAATAAAATAATTAGTTTTTAACTAAATACATATAATTTAATGGATTTAATTATTGCAAAATAAATTGTATTATAAAATAACATTTAGCTCATCTAATCTTCTATGTATAGTCTTCTATATTCACCATTTTGGGTTTTTTTTTATAATTCGAATGGTGGAATTAAAAAAAAAAAGATGATAATTAATACAGTCAAACTTGTTTAACTCGAAGTTGAAGGGATCGGAAAGAAAGTTCGAGTTATTCAAGTAAAATTTCAAAATGTGTATTTTTTATAATTTATCCATTGCTTGTCATAAAATTATATTTTTCTAATTTTAATGCAAACTTTTCAGCTTTTACTCTTATGAACAGCCCACTCAGTGAAAATTTTTTGTCACGTGTCTGTTTAAACTATTTGTATAAGCACTCATTAACATTAGGATTTTCCGGTTCTCTAGCCCTTTTTCTATCCTTTTTACTGGACGTAGATAACTTAAGATGTTTTCTTTATTTTTAAGATAAGTTGACAAAGTGTTAAGTGGATTGCCAAATGCTTTAGCTATTAAAGATTTTGTTTTCAAACCACTTTCAGCTTCTCGTATGTTATCGTTTTTAGCACGCGTTTTGATGACGACATTACGAACGAAAAATTACGTACGACCATGTTAAAATGAAAGATAACTGACCACTGAAATGTTTATATATGTTAGTGGATAATGAATCATTGTTGTGTAGTATAGATACCAGTTAGATACAATTATAATCTTATAAACCTAGGAGGGTATTAATTATTAATAATACCTATTCATTTATCATCATTTAATTTGATTCTTCATTATGCACACTAACTAGAAAGTATACGTTTTATAAATTTAGATTCGATTGTTAGTTAGCCGAGGCATCTACAGGATCTTAACTTATAGACAGAATGACTTTGTCGTTTGCATAGCCTACGACATGCGTGTTTTGGGTGTGGGTTGATCGGAAACATAAATATTAAACAATGTTGGTGAGAGAATATCTCCATGGTTATATTTGTATGTTACCAAATTTAAATATAATAATTAATACCTATATTGTATTATATTATACAGCATTTATTTAACATTCAAAGCAATAATACTAATATAAATAGTATTTATACTTGGGAAATTTGAATCGTATTAATTGAATAATGTTAAATACTGATATTACCTAATACTACACTAAACGGTAAAAAGTAACTTATAGACATTCTATAGAAACTTTGGAATTTATCCTCTTCAGCGGTTAATTCCTTTGAAACTACATAGCTACTATGCTGTCTATCTTTTAAAAGTGGATGAATCCATTACCTACGTTTCCTTTTTTTGTTACGAAGCCACTAATCAGGGGCGGATAGGCATAATCTGACCGGCCCGGAAAAAATTGAATACAGCAGTCCGCATGATTATATCCAAGTTCCAACTAAACAATTAACTCAACTTTGAGAGAACCAATCCGGCAATAACCACCTTTTTTTTTCGACGTTCTTAAATAATATTTAAAATTATAATACATATTATACCATCCAATTTTACACATGTTTTGCTCTCTTCTAACAACTCTACGATTTTTATCTCTTTTATTTTCTGCACCTCCTTTTATTTTTAATTCGTTTTGAAGCATACAATATTCTAGCAATATTATACTATTCACATGGTTCGCGTATAATTATTATGGAAAAACATGATATATCAGTAATCAATTTTGCCGTGAGGTTTTATTATTAACTATATATGATAATTTAAATCTGAACAATTAGTTATCATTATAGCACAGAATTATATGCATTAAAAATCAATCAAATATGCGCTAAAAGATCTTTAACATGCACTTTTAAAAAATAAATTTGCACTCAAAATTTTTAATCATTCAATTTAAATAATACATAAAAAAATTACATTTAAAATTATGTAACCCTACTGTAAATACTTTTTTCTTCTTCATTTTAAAGGAATTTACTATGATATTTATAGCTTTAAACTAAATTTAAATATATATTATTAGTATCATATTTATTTACTTTTATTTGTATACATGTATGTACATGTATAATAGTATTAGTAGTAATATTTTTCATCGGCCCATTTTCGTCAATATAAGCAGCGGTCCACCGGGAAAATCCCGGTGTCCCGGCGGCCCTATCCGCCCTTGCCACCAATATAACATGAACACATCCTCATTATCAAACGGCATTGTTAAAACTATAGGTACATATAGTTTCTTCAGTGTGCAACCCGCCTAAGGTACGATTTGATTAAAAGGTAAAGAGGGAGGGGAGAAATTTCCGGAATATGAAGAGTAAGCTTTCGTGCCACATTTAATCAAATGTTTGAAGTATGTCAATAAAGGAGGCAGTGCAATATTGTTTGTTTTCGTAAGAGATAGGATCCACTACTCTTTGCTCTTGGTGTATGGTACTGTGTTTTGTTTTAAATTCAAATTGGGTGGGCAGGGATATGTTATTTGCATCAACGTAAGAATTCATTCGATTGAGCACCAGTCTCATGGATTTTTGAGAAAAATGGAAGCAAGCTAATAGATCAGTATAAGGTTGGGATGTCTGGTCAAGCAAACATAATCATTTTGTGATTTAAAAGTTTTAAATTGAATTTTTTCAAATGCCTAATAAGTATAGTTATAAAATAACTATGATTATTATAATACATCGAATGGGCCATTCGTACAGTTATTTCCCGGGCCGATTTTCTTCAGCCTATCCGCCACTGAGCGTGGCTTACGGTTTGAGTAAACAATGAATTCGTATGTCACGTTTGGTTCGTATAATATCAAATCAAGTTGTGGATATTTCGGTCGTGGTATACAATAGAATGTACACATTTGTTAATAAAATATTTATTATTACATATACCTACATTATTTTACAGATATTATGTACCACAAATCAATATACATTTTTAATACCTAATAAATTATTATATTAAATTTAAAGTTTAACAAAGAAAATTAACGATGAACAAACAATACATTTCACAGACTATTACGGAAAAGAAGTTCTATGGAATACAAAATTAAAATCGTGAAGAAATTAAGAAATTAATTATTAATTAATAATATTCGAGGCGAAGCTGTGAAAATTATAATATTAGTTGAAGTATTCAACTTACCGAATAAAAATCGTGTTCACAAAAAAACATTCACGATTTTTGTGGTGTTTATTTGAACAATAGTGAATCAACACCCAACATGATCATGAAATACGATCGTGATTCACGTTTCGTGTAAACCCACCTTAATGGAACGTTCACACGGGAAGTAAATCACGAACGTGAGCCACGATTTCGCGTCATACGTTTCTGTGTGAACGCAGTGCGGCTTAAACTTGGATTCTTGAGTCAGTGGCGCACGATCCAAGAGTGAACGGATCAAACGTATTTGATTTTCAGTCGTGAAATCGGTATGTCATCACAGCAGCGTGGAGTAGTTAAGTTTAATGACAATGAAACCACACGTTTTTTGGAGTTATATTCAATGGAAAAAGTGCTATACGACCCAGCCTTGGATGCATACCGTGATAGAGATTTACGTGCAGCTGCAGCTAATAGGATAAGCCATGAATTAAATATTCCTGGATTTGGACCGAGAGAAGTAATTGTGAAATTTAAAAATTTAAGAAGCTCTTACTGTCAAGAGTTAAAAAAAATATCAGACAGCATAAGATCTAGAAAGGATACAGATGACATCTATAAGCCAAAAGTATTTTGGTTCAATCAAATGAACTCATTCATTCATCCGTTTGTTCAACAGCGATCTACACAATCGAAATCGGTAATTAATATTATGATTAATTTTATTAAACAATAGGTAGGTATAATGCATTTGGTTAGCGACGTAATTAAAATTTCATTGATTCGGTTTTGCCATGCTCCCAGGGCCGGTGAGAGGGTGGTAAGTGCAAGAGCCCTGGGGCCCATATCTCCAAGATGGCCCGTTGTTTCAGCCTCTTATACAAAATTATTTTATAATCTCATTCACTATAGCATAATTTGCAAATTTAAATATTTTTATTTTATTAAGTATGTACAAGTAGTATGTATATCTTGACCAAACAAGTTTAAGTATAGGGGGCTTGAAACTAATCACCTTTGGCGCACTCAAAAGTTCTTGTTGGCCCTGCACGCTCCTTGATTATTAAAATAATCAAAATATCTATCCCATATTTGTTGGGCTTCGTATTAGAATGTTGGTGGTTAGTTGCTGGTTAATTCAGTAATCCACATGATTTCCCATTATACTGACACAATGATCCAAAGTAATTCCAATGGTCTCCATCCTCATTAGAGAATAAATAATTTTTCATTAGATAGAGGACTCAAACTCTGAATATTTGGACAATACACAACAACTAACATCCATTTATACTTATCAATCAGAAATATCTGTAACATTAAATTCTTCGGTAACTAAATCATCTTCAATGATCCAAAGTACAAGTCATTCATTTTTCGTACAAATTTCATCCTATGAACTCTGCCATTATATGTCAGTAAATCTAAATTGTTTAACCATCAATTAATTATATTATTGTGAAAGAATATCTCTCAATGTAATTGAAGATAAAGAGTTTAAAAACTAAGTAAATATAGTGTTCCCCAATTATATTATACCTTTAAGAAAATAGTTTCAAATAGTTTATTGCCACAAATATGTAAGATGATTGTCCAAAGAGTTAAGAACATATTTAGAAATCTATCTGCAGTATGTTTGACTACTGATAAATGAACATTAAGGAATAATTAAAGTTTTGTTGCAGTTATTGCTTACTTTATACATCCAGAAAATATCATTGAATTATCATGTTTTGTTGGGATGTACCGGTTTCCTAGAACGTCATGATTAGTTGAAGTAGTGTATAACTGTTGTGGTAACAGATAATGCTGAGAATATAAAACTTGCAATTGATAAATGCAATTGGAGACGGCTGTCATGTTTTGCCCATACTATCAACTTGATTATTCATTCTGGATTAATAAAAATTGAATCAATAATAACAAAAATAAAAGATATTGTATCATATTTTAATAGAAGTTCTCACACATTAGTCATATTACACGAATATTAAAAACATACAGAATACCCAATTTTAAAACTAAAACAAAATTAACAGATACGCTAAAACTCAACCTATAATTTGCTGGATAGAGTATTGAAAATTAAGGAACCAATCATTGCAACATTAGTCATTTTAAACAAAATTGAATTAAACACTCATGCTCCCCATTAATGGTAAGTGGTCGATAAATCTAAAGATGTATTTTTATAAAATAACATTTTTATGAAGTTACAGTTGAATAATATATAACAATTTCAAAACAGGTCATTTTTGTAAAAGCCATTTAAAAAATTACTCACGTTTATAAATGAAAAAAGTTTACCTCTAGAAGTGCTGAATATGGTCAACACTAGAAAATATTATGATTTGGTTTGACAAAATTAAAGATGATATTCTCATTACTCTAACTATAATTTTGGATTGTAGATTCAAAAAACATAGATTTAATAATACAGATAAATATAATAGAGGTGTATTTCAACTTCAAAATAAATTATCGAGTATACAAACTGAACAATTAGACATCACATCTCAACCATCATGTTCTTTAGCACCTCTGTATTCCAATTCAGCAACTTGGAAATAATTTGATGAATCTGTAAATAATGCCATTAGTAGAAATAACTATACAGCAGCAGGGATAATTGTTATAGATAAATAATTAAATGAACCAATCATCAATAAACATGGAAATCCTTAGCTCTGGTTATCAGAATAACAAAAAATATATCCACGCCTCTATGAAATTGTAAAAATACGTCTACATATCTTAGCAACATCAGTTCCATGCAAAAGGCTTTTTTCAAAAGCTAGACTAATGATTACAAACCAAAAAAAACAGGTTAAAATCAACAAAAATATAAATAGATTAATGATAAAGTAATCTGATCTTATATTAAATATGAATTAGTTAATTAAAACATAAGTATATCTTCTTTTTCTTAACAGCTTATTGAGCTTTGTAGATTCATTTTTGCCATCATTAATTCCTTTCATCGATCTCTGTTATTCGCATCCTCTAATAGGACATTTTTCTGGATCATTGTTATATATTTTTCTCCTGCTCTCTATATGTATTCAACCCATTCTCTCCTTTTGATTTTTATTGAATATCTGAAAAAAATAAATATCTTAAGATATTTTATATTTATAAAATTATATCATACTGTTTAATAATATTATCTAATATTTATATTTCTAAAATTCCTGACTGCATTTAATTTAAATCAAATTAAAATAAATATACTATAAAATTATAACAACTGTAATTTAATTTAAAACACTGTGAAGGCAATAATATTATCAGTTACAACACTACGTCAAGTACTGAATTTACAACTACTATTTCACAGCAATGAATATTAATTATTTTATAATAAGTTTATTATAATTTAATAATATTTTGCCTAAATAATATAATAATGATCATAAGTATCAGTGGCGTATAAAGAAAATATTTTTGGGAGAGGCTACTATGGACAAAGTTAAATTACCACTGCTATCTAAAAATTATTAACAAGACAAAGTAGGTATCTAGTAGTTATTTAGTAGTTCTACATTTCATTTACATAATGTCCCAAAACGATTTGATGTTGAATGCAAATTCTAAATAATAATAAAGCACCATTAAAATACGAGTATAACATACGTTTAAAATAATTTTTAAGTTTTTTAAAACATTTTGGGAAGGGGCTGTAGCTCACTAGGCACCTCCCCCATATAAACCACTAATAAGTATCTAAATTAAAATTTTAAGTGTTTAGAATATTTGACCAAAATGTATAGGTATTGCATCATTATTTTTTTTTTTTATTACATTTTTTATTATTATTGTACATATTCTTTTATCGATTCTTTATAACATAATATTTATTATATATTATATATAGTATACTGTGTTCTATATAATATACAATTTAAAAAAAGAGTAAATTAAATATTATTCTAATAATATTACAAATATGTATAATCATACTATATTATAATGTAAATAATTATAAAATATAATATAATATAAGTACATACTTATTACCGCTGCGAACTGTGCTGGAATTAATCGTAAAACAAAAAAAACAATTATACACACGGAACGTTTGTTTTCATGAAATTAGCTAGTAAAATATTTTTGAGATAACGTTCTGGAAACAGTCGTATGTATGTGTTGTTCCAATTAAATACAAGCGATTTTAATTAAAGAAAAAACATCGTTTACGAACAGTGCAACCAAATCAAAATCGGACGAATGAAGGACTTTCAATTAATGATCCGGATTCCGGGTCGATTCGTTCACAAACAGTGCAACCCGAACGAGAACAAAATTGAACGAATGAACGAATGAACGACTTTTTATATTTTTGCGAACTGGATTGGTTCGTTCACAAGTGTGACCCATTCGTTCTCAAATGACACATCTTGACCATTTCTTACCATCATTAGTATAAAGTGCCAAGATTGTAATCTCCGACCTCATCTCATTAGTTATAATTTCTTCTTTTTTTTTTTTTTATTTTGTATTAATTGTACTTATACACGTTAATGTCATAAGTCTTGGTATTAGTTCAACAACTAAAAATACATTAAATATATTTTAATTATTTTAATTATTATACAATTTACAATGTTACTTAACCGTAAACGAAGTACAATATGGAATCATTTTACTATAAAGTCCAGTACTATAGCTCAATGTTCTTACTGTTGGCACGAACTTAGTTACAGTGGTGGTTCTACGAGTAATCTATTACGACATCTTAAAACCAAACATATAACTGTGGCACAAACAAAATCATTGAAGAGTCAAAACAACCTTTCATCTGACAATGAAGAATGTACTGAAGATCCATTAATGGCATCTACCAGCAAGTCCATAACAACTTCCTCTACAAAACTACCTGAAACGGTAAGTCCTTCAAAATCAAATCAACCTAGGCAAAGTACTATTATACAGTTTGTTAGCATACCTATAATCAGGGCCATCCCTAGGGCAGGGTGAGCGGAGCCCTCCCCCCCGCTCTCACCACAGTTGGACAGGCCTTGCTTTCATAGATCAATAAAAAACAGTTAAATTGATGAGTAAAAAAAAAAAAATGTACATATCATTTTTTTTTCATGTAAAATTGTTTATTATATAATTAATTTATTAACTTATTCATATTGTTGTAAGTGCAAGGAACTGTATTTGTTAAGACTATTTGCGCACATTTGAGTTCCAATATGTAACTGATGCTCGATAGTGAAATTTTCAACATTTAAAGCCCTGCAAATTTACTCTGCCCTGAGCACCACAAATCATCAAAACAACCCTGCCTATAATACTCTCAAGGTCAAAGGCTATAGACTTCCATATCTTCAAATTTATTATAAATCATTTCCACTCTTTTAATTGGTTGAAGAAACGGAATTCTGTAATTTGATAAAAATACTTGCACCTATTTTATCCTTTAGAAAAACCATATTAAATAGTTTATTTTAAAAATGTATTACAGTGAATTAGAAAAAATTTAAATTGATTAACAAAATGTGAAGCCTCTATCTTTGATAACGGTTAGTTGAATGTCCATTATTAATTAATATTATAAAGCATTAACTGTGCATTGTGCATTTAAAGAACTTTCTCAATTGTTGATGAATACTGTTAAAAAGTAGAATATTTAAAATTAAATATTAAATATTCAAAAAATAATATATTAAAATATAATATAATAATATATTTGATATTAAATATTCCTAATAGTGTGGTGCTATTAAGTTTAATAATTGGTAACATATTTCATGCTTTGCACATGTTATTAATATTGGAATTCCACATGGCCTAAAAAAATGAAAAAATATTATGACTATAATAAACAACATAGTTGAATTTGTTAAGAAAAGTTATGGAGTTTGTCATAAATAACAAAATATTTAAAAACAAACTAGATTTAAACTTATTCTGAAATGCAAAATTCATTAAAATTCTGTATATAAAATGATAAAAAGGATTTTTACACTAAAAGAGCCCTTTCTGTCAATACTAGTATTAACTTTGAATAGGTATTTCAAAAATGTAGAAAGCAATGACATTCAATTATAGACCATTTTCTAAATTAGATTTTAAAAACTTGGATTTTCAATTAATGATAAATTTAAAGCATATAAATCTAACATAGGGAGACAATTAGTGTATTTAAATATTGATAGTTCAAATTTTACTGAAAACGTTATTCTAGCTATTTTGATTCCAAATATGCCTTCTTCCAGTATTTGATCAAAATTGTATAAACAGATCAGTTCAGTTCTTAGTGGAAATAATTCATTAATGCATTGTTGAAAAAGATAAGTTACTTACCTGACTGGAAATCTTTTCAATCATTAGCAAGTTCCTTTGAAGTGGTTTAAACAATTATAAAAAAACAATTATATCCAAGTTTATATGAAATGGTTCTAAGAAGATTTTGTGTTACAACAACAGTTCTAAGTTAACTAGTTTTTTTTTTTAAAGTTTTTCTCTGCTGGCGTCAGGAAGGTGGCGTCCCCATCGCCCAGGGCATTTTTCTCTGGCCTTGTACTGAATTCAAAAATAACCAAATTTACAACAGATAAAGTTGAAAACATTTAATTTATTTAATCTAAAATTTAAATTAAGTATTGCAAAAAAACATTTATTCAATTGATACTTCTATTATAACTATAATTTAAATTAACTATAATAATACTATTTGAAAAATTAAATAAAGGTTTTTAAAGTGTATTTATTACTTTCTTATTTAAAGGATATTTGTTTAGGTATTCTGTAAAGTTTTTAATTTTTGAATCAATTAAAATATCGGTACAACAGATAAATAGGTTATACTTACGTAGAATAAAATTGATGTTATTCTATTTGAAAATTTAAGATATGTAGATAATTAACAACTCATTTTATTCAATATTTGTTGGTTTGATTATTGATTACAGCGGTTATCACGACTGTATTTAGACAAGTTTACAGTTGTATGAATTTTTATAAATATTTTATTTATTTAATGGTTTATGCTTAGATCATATACTGGTACTACATATAGTATATGATCTAAAAAGGTTTATGTACACTCGTGATAAAGATTGCCAAAACTAGTTTTTGCTCTACTGTGTCGAAATACTGCTTTGTCGATTGTGGGTAAGCATAAAACAGTATTGGTTGATAAATAAATCAATAGAATAATTTGTTAAAGACTCAAAACCTATCGCATAAAAATGATTTGAAATAGCATTAATTATTAATACCAATAATATATAATTAATGTTTATATCAATGAAAACGATTATAAATAAGTATTATAGTATCGGATTCTGTCAGCCCGCTACACAATTTCGTTTAAGCCGGACTTCCACAATGACAGTTTTTTCATGAAACAATTTTAAATTGACATACACAGTGGCGGATCCACGGAGGGAGGTTTTGAGGGTTAAAATCCTCCCAAAATCAGGAAAAATATATTTTAAAAATCAATTATTTTATGAATTAATTTTTTTTTTTTTTAAAGTATTTGGAAAAGTAAATAATTCGTATTTTTATTTATATAAGAAGTTAGTAATCTTATATTTAAATTAATGTATTATATTACTTACTATTATCTTAATTCATTATCAATCACTGTCTGGAATGTTATAAAAAATATTCCAAGGGATATTTCAAAACTCCCTCCCAAAAGAAAATCCTGGATTCGCCACTGGGCATACATGTCACGAACATTCATACTAGTGATATAAATAGTGCGGACGGTGGTAAGATAACCAAAATAGTCACATGTGAACTTTTAGTGTGGCCGTTGTGATTTGTAATGAAACCGTTGCAACCAAAAGTAAAACATAATTATCGATAGTAAAATTGTTATATCGTTACTCCTCCGTATCCGCTAACTATTGACAGTCAATTGAACTCAACTCTCGCGCGAAATTTTTCTAAATAAGTGAGCAATCTTTAATAATATAAAATGAATGGTAGTGGTGAATCGTATGAACTCCGAGACGAATCGGTCGGAGTCAGTTAATTTATATTGAACGAATCGTTCTCATTTTCTGAATCTAAATCAATTCATTTATTTTATTCATTCATTTTGAACGAATCGTTCGTGAACGACACATCCCGAATCCTTTATAACCAATTGAACCTTCTGTCAGAAACTGAAGGTTGATTTTTTGGACGATTGTGAATAACACAGCATGCGAGGACAACTTCATCCGGCGTTTCTAATTTTAATGAAATTGGTTTTTCAAACAAATTTACTTGGGAGTATGTGAAAAGCGTTTTCCATTGCACGTCTTCATCTCGAAACACGATAAATCTTTTCTGCTTGTGTCATATTGCATCGACTGTAGGGTTTCATTGAATATTTTTTTTTTAGGGAAATCATCGTCGGTGTAAATAACGAAATTTGTTGGTTTTGAAAAAGTGCTATTTTTAAATATACTCCTCCCGATTAGCATCCTTTTGTCTCAACCAGGGGTGGTTCCAGAGCCTTGGTTAAGAGGGGGGGGCAAGTTATAATTTTACAAAATCTTATAACAAAAAGAAAACAACAATTTTTACAACACAAATTCAAGTCGTCTATTTTTAAAATTGACAAAAATATCAATATGATCTATTTGATCTAGAATATCTAATTTATGATATACATTAATTAGACATAATGCTGATAGTCTATATTCAGTCATCAATGAACGAAGCCAGGTTTTTAGTCTCCGAAGTGTGGAGAAACTCCTTTCAATCGTCATACCTCTACGGCTTTACATACTTGTGCGTGTCGTATGATAGTACATATTATAATATGCATTTTTCGTTAACAGTATAGATACCTTTTTTTTATAAATACGGTACGGGCTTGGAAAGGGGTCGCGGCCCCTAGCCCCCCCCCCAGGAGCCGCCCCTGGTTCCAACATCAACACACAAAAAATAATAATCGGAATCTCTACCAAAGCCCGTAACACAGTACTGTTTTTGTAATTGTTATACTCGTAATTTAAGCCATTTACGGGAGGGACTCGTATGACAATATGATTTCTATCTAGAGCGCCTATACGATCAGGAAAGTTCCATCGCGTTCTAAAGGCCAGCTTACACGCAACGATTAATTGTTTTTTAATAATTATAATTCATTATAACTTTAGTATATCTACCTATATTATTTAATAAATAACATACAATTTGATTTGAGGGTAATTTTTTGTTTTTTTGCGAATATGTCTGATCTACGGAAATTTTGTTGCACACTTACTAGGAACATGAATAAAACGGCAACAATGCTTCTTCCCTATCGTCAAAAATCATTAAAATAACTGACTACTGAAGAGTGAAGAGAAATACTGTTGAAACTGGGATGAAAAACTGAGTAAAAATTAGAATGTTATATATCTAATATTTTTATAAAATATAACTAAACGATAAATATAATTTTGTATCAATTTATATTTTAAACGCATCCATCATACATAGGTGTACTTTTAGTTGAAATGGTAAACTTTTAAAAACGCTTCCATTAAAATCGGTATATTAAATTCATAATACAAATATTAATTTCACATTTTTACACTCATACCAGGTATGGTATTGCAAATGATATAAGTAATTAATATAAGTCTATACTGACCAAAATCATAATACATTTGGACCAATATTTAATTACTTTATTTATTAATTAAAATATTTTATATATTCATAGAATTTTACACAAAAATATTTTTTAACGTATACAATTTACCAAACAATTCTTAAGTTTTACACGGTATTATTGATTGCAATATAAAAATAACAATAATTATTGTTAGAATAAGTTTAAAAAATAAGAATAAGTTTAAGTTTAGTTAGAATAAGCTGCGTGGAAGGAAAAAATGCTAGGGGAAGACCACGAATGGAATATATGCAACAAATAATAGAGGACCAAGGATGTACTTCTTATAAAGAGACAAAGAGGAAGGCAAGTAACAGGGAAGAGTGGAGAATTGCTACAAACCAATCTCAGGATTGAATACTAAAGAGAGAGAGAATAAGTTTAGAAATCGGGAATGTAACATAATCTGAGAATGAGTTTTCGTAACTGGTCCAACACATGGTCGACCCCGAAGGTATAATATCGTGGCGTACTTGTTTTGAATCAACTTTTTCTACAACTGATTTTTTAGACACTCATAGCCATTTATTTACACCAGTGTTTTGTCAAACCATTAGATGCTTGCAGGATCGTAGATCTTCGTGCTTATATAGTTTGATCGTCCTCTAGATCGAGCTACTACTCCGAGCTCAAATGCACAAGAAAGGACGAACGTCCCATTTCGTTCCCTCACGGTGATCTGCAGTTAATGAGCTGATAATATGCGTAAACGAATGCTCCGAAGTCGTCCGGTTCAGTGCGTGGCCTAATCTAACGAACATGCGATTGCAGCAACGGTACGCAACAATAATAATAAATGTAAACGAGTCTGTTGGAGGGGTCGGTGGCGGTGGTGGTGGTGATTTTTGCGACGGTGGCGGCGTTTAAGCGTTAAAAACGGGTGGTATGTGGGGATGGATGACACGATGCGTGTGACGTCACCAGCGACTGTTGACTAGATTGTATACAAATACAACATGATAAAGTGTATGGGTACGTCAAACGAGAATTTATGAATGGGCGGCCACCATTACGGTTGTCAGGGGCGACTGCCACCACTGCAGTGCAGAACGCATCCCGTTGACGAACAAGCGGCTTCCATCTACCGGTTAACGCGGCGTGTCCTGTGTACCGGGTGTACTCCGTGTGCATACTTCGTCGGTACTCGGTTGGTTGATTTTTTTTCCTCTCCTTTTGACCCGACGACGTTTCAGTCGGTCGGATTAGTTGCATTCACGGGCAAAAACGTTAGGTGAAAAAACGCTACTGAAATAAAGAGAACAACGGTTTTTACTCTCGTGATATTCGAAAATAGCTGTCCGCACCTGTCGTTAAAATGTAACGATATCAAAAAACTTACGATGTATCATTATTTTCCAAATAGAACAATATCTATTTATAATTGATGTTTTCGCGAGACGATGGTTTCCAGTTCCCTACGACCGGTGCACCACACTCGATCTCGGAAGTTCAACTATAGTACATATATCAGTATATTAATCGAATAATAACATTTATTGAAAAGAAATTAGTCGAATAAAATATTAGTCAGGTAATTAATTATACCATGAAAGGTAACTATATTAGTACTACCGGTAGGAATGAAGGTATTACTGCCCGTTAGTTGAATTTAATTAATTGAAACTGAATTAATTGAATTCAACTATCAAAGCTTATTCGGTATAATATTCGTGGTATAGTTTGTGACGATACTAACCTTGCTAAAAATGGTAGACCATTGGATTTTGAAAGTCCATATTTATGGACCATTGTACGTTGCTGATATTCATTTGCCAATATCCGTGTATATGATCCATATCCATGGGTTCCACGGTAAAATCCATGTCCGTGTCTATGTTCATTGGACCGTCGTCGACCTCCATTTCGTCGTCTTCCATACTGTCGACTCCCATATAGTCGACTTCAATGGGCTTTTCTTCAATAGATATTTTCGAAAAACTTATGGTCATGGAGCAACCGTGACAAATCACGTTGTACAAATCGGCATCCATGGCGTACTTTTTTTTGTTCGTAAGATACTTGAGTTGTATAATTTAATTATAAATTTAACGAAAATTTTAGAGTTACAACTTAACCTAGATAATTATTAAAAGTTATAAAACAAATGTGACGGATTTTCCGATTTTCAAACACTCCAACACTAAAATCCGTAGTTAATGGTTACCACATATTGCAACGCTTAACTACCATATTATATAAATAAACAAATAATGAAATTAATAATATAAATTATATTAATCATTTCTTAGTAGCCAACATATTAATTTATCATTTCTTAGTGTACATTTCACAGCCCATTCAATTTGAAACTATATGACAAACTGATTTTTTTTATAAGTGTTTGTACATCATAGTAAGTTCAAACCAATTATGCCTAATATTAAAAGTTAAATTTAATATGGAGTTTATATTGAGATGATGTGGCGAATTTTTTAATTTCCTATACATGAAAGACATTCCACTGTCTTCTGTTCACTTGGAAAATGGTTAAAGGGTGTACTTTACAGCGGAAAACGTATTACAACGAGTTGACAGGCCGTCATCGACAACATTAACAAGCTTCTTTGAAATGTGTCAGAATGATGATTTTTATAGAACACTGATTTATTCCGAAATGCCAAGATATTATACCTGGGAATCAATCACCAAAAAAATTAGAACGACGGAAACAAGGACGCCTCTTTCAAATTACCTAAAAATAAAGAAAACTCCATTCTTATATTAATATATTATATTACGTTTCTCTTCTTACGAAATTAAAAATAACAATGAAAAACATATAAACTGACTGAAAGATCAAGAAAACTTAATAGATTGGATTACCGAGTGTATCCAAGATAAAGTTTTATTATTTGCTTTTAGTTCATGATTGATAACATTGTGACAGCATTTTATGTACAATAAAAGTTAGAGTTAGTATATTAATTGATTCATATTATTGAATTGCACTTATACTTTGTAGTAATTTTTTTTAACATTAATTTTTCACTTCCACCGATATATTTTACTAACTGTAACTAAATAAATCAAAGATCGCGCTCTGATTTCTATTCTATTATTATCTACTTAATATGCAATGTTTTCTTAAACATGTTACATAATGTGTTATAAGAAGATTTTCATGAAGCTCTAGAGGATTATATACTTCACGCAAGTCTTCCTCTCCCTACTAAGTATAACATTGCAGTTTGTATTACAAGCTCAGACCTAATACCCTTAAAGTATTCCAATAAATCCAGTGTATAACTTTATTATGCATACATGCACTTATTTTCACAGGTAACCACTTAGGATTCGTCAAATCCATTGATTATATTAAACGTATAAAAACATTGCACAGGCGATATTATTTAAGGCATTTGTTATTCTTTCCTCCTATGAGAATAACAACTAAGCGTTTTTTCTTATTTTCTGAAAAGACTATTATACTCTAACTGACGAACTTAATTATTCACAAGCATGGGTATGTTGATGATACTTTAAATCACATCAAGTAAGTTTAAAATTATGTTAACAACCCAGACAGCAATTTTACATTATAACAACATAACAATAATATAATATTTTTAATATTAATATTATTACAAAATTAAATTGGAATTGCTAAATAATTATTTAATATTATGATAACATTATTTTGACATTTTAGAAATCTCATTGTAATGTTTTACAAAGGTTATAAATTTATAGTTTTTAATAATATTATAATATCACTGTAATGAAATAGGGAGTTTAATGTAATATTGAAATAACATTATAATAACCTTTACTAATAAAATACAATTTTTTTTGAAAATTTAAATTCTTTATTAAAATTAATTAAAATATAATTATAAAACTGATAATTTGAATATAATAATAATAATAATAGTTATAAAAAAATGCTGCATAAAATAAAAAATGAAATTTTACTATACAAATATTAAATAAATACTTTTTTATGAATACAGCATTTTTATATATTAGAATATATAATATATTAGTACTCTATAACACGTAATTAAGTTTTATTGACCATTTTACATGTCCAGTAAAGCGTACAATAAGTTGTTGCGTGTGAACCGGCCTCAAAACCAATGTTCAATGTTTTCCATTCGTCCAATGTGTCAGGAACCTGGCCAACAAAATATTTTTAATTATTTATGTAATTTTTTTTTCGGTGTCATACGATGTATACATTTATTATTATTATTAAACTATCATTATTATTTATGTTACAGATATTACCAAAAGAAAATTCCAAAAAGGCTCCTATAGAAATTAAACAATCTTTAGAATCAGAGTTTGAATATAGTCCTAGCAAGAATTTAGAAGATACTTCATCAAGTGCATCGAAAATCAATACATCTAAAAAGACCATAAAAAGAAAGATTGAACTACAAACTCCAACATCGGAAAAAAAGAAAATTACCCATGACCGCGGAATAGGTTTTATGACGAGTGCTATTGAACAATTACGAGAAATATCAAATCGTGCATCAGAAGTCACTATAAACAAACATGACAGTTATGATTATTTCGGTATGTATATTGCATCCATGTTACGAAGTATAGGATCACCAAGAGCAATACAATTACAACAAAATATAACTAATATGATAACAAACGCTATATGCCAACCAGAATGTATCACCACTGATAATTCAATGTCGGGAACAACTAGTTGAAGACAATGAAATCTTAAAAGTTTCTTCGGCTACTCATGATAAAGACTTCTTAACATTTTTAGATTTATAAGTATAACTAAATAATTACAAATTCACTCATATTTAATTTATTATAATTTTTTTTATGTATCAAAATATTTTTTTGAAAACTGAATATATGTAACTTCAATTTTATAATAAAATGTTTTAAGTGAAAATTAATAAAAACGTTTAAAAGCACATTCTATTATTTTACTTGTATGAATTCTGCCAGTACATTATACCTATATACTGCATCACAAGTATCTGGAATAAATTTACTCATTGGATTTTTTTAACACAAAAAGAAAATTTATTCCTTCTAAGTCGGGCCCTGTGGCCTGGATTGAAATTCCCTAACAACGTTTAGGCACTTAATTTATAATTTACCAAACACACTACACATTTATTACAAAAAAAAAAAACTTTCGAATTAGAAAAATTTTATATGATGCAACAACGCTGTTGTGACTGAAATTATCTATAGATAATTAGATGTATTAGTTCAATTTCAATTTTTTGGCCGTTTAAAATGAAAAAAAAATGCCTTAAATCTACCCGGCTGCCCAGGGCGCCAGCACGGAAGGGGCGCCAAACTTAAAATTATTTTTATTTAATTTATCTATTAAAACGCATTAACAATCTATACTATTTGAAATATTCATTTTCATTATCTAATGTCGTTTTAATTGAGAATCAGAAGGTGCATCTGCAACTGTCTCATTTTAGTCATATTTGTAGAATGTATAGTCGTTGCCAGATAAATTGAGACGGCGGCGGCGGCGCTTTTCATTAAGTGTAGCCCAAACTAGTCGCTGGTAGTTTGGTGCTAAGGTCTCACAGTCAGCTACGACGCGCGCAGTAACCAGTTCGAACCCGGTTCAGTGCAAAAAATTATTTGCAGAATTTTCTGTACTCTCCCGTTCTGGTTGCCCTACACTGCTAAAAACAACTAACCTAACCCGGTGTGTTTTGACCGCGCAAGCACTTCAGTCGTATCAACAATACTTGTTTATTATAAATGTATAAAAATAAATGACTCGGCTAACCAATGACAATATTAATTATTAATAGATCTCGACATTATGGAATATACTAATAGAGATGGATATTTACTCATTCGTGCCAGTATTGTGTTCGTGTTCATTTGTACTGAAAACATACGCTATATAATAAATATTTTTTTTTATAATGAGTTCAAAAATTAAAAATCGTAAAGCTAACAGTCAAGCTAGGGAAATAATTTGGAATGTTTTTAATTATTTTAAAGATAAAAATGAATACATGGCTAACTGTAGGTTGTATACGATGACTGCAGAAGCTACTGGTTATTCTACGATGTCAGTTAAACGTATTGTGTATGAAGGTAAGAAAAACATGGATTTAACTGGAAATTCTACATTGGCTACATTTACCACTCCTGATAAAAAAAGGAATAATGTGACAAAAATTAAAGCTTTAGTTGACGATTTCGATAGATGTGCTTTAAAGCGAACCATCACAGATATGTATACGGTTGATAAAATTGTACCTACTGTTAAACTTATTTTTGAAAAACAAAAACAATTTATGAATTTGGGGAGTACTAGAACATTAAACAGAATAATTTCGGAAATGGGCTTCAAATTTCGTAAAACTGAAACTAATAGAAAATTGTTGATAGAAAAACATAATATACGTTTGAAAAGAATAGAATACTTAAAAAAAATACTTGATTTTCGTAGACAAGGTAGAAAAATAGTGTATACTGACGAAAGTTATGTATTATCATCACATGTTGCTAATAAATCATGGAGTTCCGTCGATGATGACAATACAGTGAAACAAAGTTTAAGTAAAGGAAAACGTTTAATAATTATTCATGCTGGAGGAGAAGAAGGTTTTGTTCCTAATGCTTACACGGGAAGCTCAAAGCTCTAGTGGTGATTACCACGATAATATGAATAAAGATAATTATTATAAATGGGTCACAGAAAAATTACTACCAAATTTAAGTAAAAATTCTGTTGTGGTATTGGATAATGCGACTTATCATTGTCATCAATCTAACCGTGCTCCAAGCTCAAATAGCTTAAAAAAAGACATGGTAAATTGGTTGACTGAAAATAATATAAGTTTTAATTCAACTATGTTTAAACCACAACTTTACGATATAATACGTAAACACAAACAAGTGCTTGTTAAATATTCTTTAGATGGTATATTAAGTAAAGAAGGCCATGATATTATTAGACTACCACCGTATCATCCGGATTTAAATCCCATTGAAATGATTTGGTCACAAGTAAAACAGTACATTGCAAAACAAAATCATAATGGTAGCATCAAAAAAATCGCAGAACTGTGTAAACAAAAAATGGAATCTATGGGTGATTCTGAGTGGGGAGCAGATTGTGCAAACGTGAAAAAATTAGAAGAAGAAATGTGGAAAAATGAAAGTTTTATGGACATCGAAATGGATAAATTAACAGTAACGTACGGAGATGATACAACTAACGATAGTGATACAAGTACTGAAGATGAAGACGATGATTTGGGTGTAGCACCACTACAGCCATAACAAACTATTGTTATGTATATTAAAATGGTTATTTATAATATTATAATGCATATAGATGTTATTATTATTTCATCATATTATTATTAATATTATGTATTATTATTATTATTATTATTATATTAATTATATTATTTTACAATTTCTACTTTTTGTTCTTAAATAAAAGATTATTATCGAAATATTTGATTTTAAATTAATATCGTAAAATATTTTTTGTAACAATAGTTGGTTTATTGATGTATTTTCGGTAATAATATTGAAATACGGAGAACCACTGGTTTTCCGTTATCGCGCCGCCGCCGCCGTCTCAATTTATCTGGCAACGACTGTAACAGTGCATGTGCATCGATACCGCTGGTTTTGATGTAAAAATAATGCATCAATGCATGGAACTATGGAAGCATTTGTGTGTGACAATAAAATATATAGATGGTCGTAATAATTATTTTTATATTATAATATTTACCCATTTATAAATAAATTCATATAACTAAACGTCTAGACGATTAAGTCTAGATTCGTTATAAAAACCGCGGCGGTAAAACCCATTCGGACCTTACGGGGAAAATACCACAGTGTGGAGTAAACCAAAAAAACAATTGACACACACTAGTACATTACACGTCTACACACACAAAACACAATTATTTATTGTTTTCGACAAGCTCTCGCTCCGTACGGTCTGCTGTCAAATATTGTAAACTAACAAGTAACTGCCGACAGCCAACAGGTAATCAATATTCATTTATTTTGTTTAGTAAATTTGTACATAATATTTTGGTTTCTTTTCAAAATAAATTCCGTTCTTGGGTTGTTTTAATAAATAAGTAGTAAGTGAAACACAACATTCCTATATTATAGGCAGTGGTGGCCTGAAATAATATTATATATTTATATTTGATTTGATATTTTATGTTAATGAATATACTTTATATATGATGATAATATATAATATAATTGATATATGGCGCAACGGTCGATATAACGTGGTGAATTGCACATTCACATATTTATTATTATGAAAATACTTAAACACGTTTTCTCAGCATCTATAAATTTAATATGATATTATAATATTATTTTCGTCTTACAATTCGGACGGCAACTTATAATATAATACTTTCGTTGTAGCTATATACTATAATATTATAGAGTATGTGATGATTGCTATCGCACAATAATTCATGCGATCTATTGATTATTTATAATAATACATATTCAGTGCTCGAATTGGGGTGGGGTTCATAGGGGGACGGAGCTCCTCTACTATTTTTTTTTTTTTGCGTATCCCAACTTTATTTTTTTACCGGAACGGGGGGACGCCACGTTCATCCTAATCGATGTCCAAAATAATTTTTATGTGAATTTCGATTTACGTTAATTGGAAAATGAATTTTACGATTTATAATATCAAAATTATTTTTATAATTAACAATAAAAAATTCAAGTTCTGAAAAAGAAACATATTAGATTTATCAAGATATTTTATGTAAATTAAATGAATTTGATTTTTATACCATAAAATATTCAAAGTGTTATGTTCAAAAGAAGAAATGAAAAGGGGATCCCCGGCTCCCGGAGGAAAATTGATTTGGGTCGATCCAAAAAAAAAAATCCAGGTTCTGAAAAAGAAGCATAAAAATAAACGAATTAAAATTTGAATATTTTGAAACGAAAATAGATTGATTAAATTAAATTTAACATCAAACTAGAATTGCACACAGACTACGACATGCTGTTGATGTTCGAAAAAGGTAATAGCTTACATAAAAATAATTATCTTATAAACTAAAATATTTTATTTTTAGGTATACGAGGTGGATTCACGCAGGCGAGTATGCGGTATGGTTTAGCTAACAACTTCAAAACACCGCACTATGATCCAGCGAAGCCTGAATCGTGAATTATATACCAGGACTGTGAGTATAATTAATAATATAAATAATTATGTGTTATTAATTTGTCATATTATTTCAGGTAATAACTTATACAGATGGGCAATGTCACAATACATGCCATACGACAGGTTTAAATGGGTAGAGCCTTCGTTAGACGGTTTAGAGACTTTAACAGATACCTAAGATATCTATATCTACCTAGGTAGAATGTATGAGGTAGATATTTCATACCCCCAACATCTGCACGATAAACACAAAGATTTTCCATTCCTACTGGATAATAGTATACCAGTGTGTTCAAAAGTACAAAAGTTAATGGCAACAGTAGAGTCAAAATATAGATATATAATACATTATCACAACCTACAGCAAGCTATCACCAATGGTCTTATTGTTGAAAAGGTAAATATTTAATATAATAAATATATAAGTATATCAATTTATTCTTAATATTTTATAGGTACATTCAGTCATTCAGTTCCAGCAATCACTATGGTTATCAAAATACATAGATTTAAACACTGAAATGAGGAAAAAGGCAACTTATGACTTTGAGAAAGATTTTTACAAGTTAATGAATAACGCTGTGTTCGGTATATATTCATTATTATCATTATTATTATTATTATTATTTAGGAAAAACAATGGAATCCATGAGGAAGCGGATAAAAGTAGAAGTAGTATCAAGTGAAAGTAGACTACAGAAACTGATAAATCGCATAACGTTCAAGTATTGCACAGATTTCGATAACAACAATTTAACGGTTGTGACATTGGAAAACAAAATCATAGATTTTTGCAAACCTATCTATGTAGGTACTACGAGATATAATTTTTTTACAGCAGTTTATTATTTAATTAATATTATTACAGGTTTTGCAGAGTTGGATATATCTAAGACTCTTATGTACAATTATCATTACAACGTCACGAAGGAATATTACAAGGATGCTATTCATTTGATGTACACTGATACAGGTATCACTATTATTTATTTTTTTATTATTTTATTAATTTGTTTTATATATTTCAGATTCGTTGGTATACCAAAGATTTTTATAAAGATTTAAAAGAGAACCTGATATTGTTAAATCGAATGGATACAGCCAACTTACCACGTGATCATCCCTGTTACATTGCTAAATGGAAGAAAATATCTGGGCTGTTCTCAGATGAGACTGATGGTAAAACTATGACTGAATTTATAGCCTTACGAGCAAAATCGTATGCATATATTTTGGTTAACAAAGAAAAAATAAAGGCAAAAGATATTCGAGGTCATGTGGTGAAAAATCATATGAGCTTTAATTACCACAAGCAATGTTTGTTTGGTGATTTAAATTTTAATGTGTATAGAGAGAATGTATCTATTCGATCATTCAATCATAACATTATGACTATTAAATCTAACAAACTAACTTACAACTCGTATGATGATAAGCGATATGTGTTAAAAGACCAGATCCATATATTACCGCACGGACATTATAAAATTAAGTAAGTTGAAATAAACCTTATATAGTTAAAAAAAAAAGATACTCTCCTCTAAAGTCACGATATCTCTGTCGTTCACCATCTTCAAGGAGAGGTTATCTTTATTATCTTTATCACGAGATATTTCGCCAAATATAAGACAAATGTCTCCATTAAAAAGAAGTAATGATTTGCTCATTGATCAAGATTTGCGTACATATTTTTGTAAGTTTCAATTATATATATAATATTTATATTATTATTTTTGGTAATATTATATTAAAATTTTATTTTTAGAGGATAGATACAACTATCACAAAGAAAAAAAAAGAAACAATAGTAATAGAATCTGAAACTGTAGAAGAATCTGAATCATCAGTAAAAGAGATGTCTGAAGAGAATGAGGAAGACGGAAGTGAAAAGATTTGTGATCTGATTTCTAATTTATTTAACTTTAAATTTAATGTTTTAATTCTTGATTAAAGTATTCAATAAATAAAAACTATAATTATAACTATTAGCTATAAACATTAAATATTTATGATTGATTTTACTATCTAGTATATTTTAAGATCTAATAATCTTTTAATATTTTTGATTTTATTATTATCGTATTAAACATACTGTGCCTAGTTATAGAAAAAACTTATCCAATATATTTTATATTATTTTCTCTGCTCTTTTTTATAAATTATAAAATATGGAAATAATTTGTTAACAAATCACTTGTTATGAAACAATGTTTTATTTTCTAAATGTGTATTTTTTATGTAAATTCCTAAATTATAATTATTAATTTTATAAATAATAATGCAAAATAAACATTTTAAGGCTAGGTTCACATGGACGCGCGTTAGCACGCCACAGAACGCGCGTATAACCGTTCAGATGGCTGCGTATCACGCGCGTTGTACGGGAATATTCTAGTCAAAAACTATACTACTTAGTATAGTTCAAATTGTCATGAAGAATGAATGTGATAGATGCTGTGTGTTTATTGCCCGTCCACCGAAGGATGAGAAGATGCAGACAAATGACGGAAAGGAAATATTAGGTTCATCCTATTTTGAAAACAAGGCTTTCTTTAAGCCTTAGATTATTATTACATTATATTTAGTGCTACATTATATCCTAAATTAATAGAGCACCATAACAAATTTTTCAATTACTTTAAAATGTCCATTAAATCATTTAATGACCTATTGGAGATAATTAAAGACTCCTTAGAAGCTGATGACAATGTCCCAGATGGCAGACCATTTTTTTATTTCATTAATTAACATATCTATTTCAATTTCCATATTTAAAATAGCACTTGTTTTCAAAAGCTATAGATGAAAATTCGATCGTTCGCATCGAAACGCGCGTGTCAACTGAACGGTCCGATAATGATATATGATATTTCAATCCGCGGTGTTCGCGCGGAAATAGATTCTTGCATCATTATCGCGATCGACGCGTGTGTACGCGCGCCAAGTGAACGATGAATAAGAAATCCGTATATCTAAATACACGCGAAAAACTGGCGCGCGTACACGCGCATCCATGTGCACTTAGCTTAACTATTAATTCAATCTTCAGTGTGAACATATTTTAATGAATTGTAAATTTTTTTTATTAAGACCGCCTTGATGTTGAATCTTGTTTTTGATCAAACAATTAAATGTATTCAATCACTTGCAATGTCCCTAATGGGTATATTAATAGTTTAAATTTAAAATTACAGATTTTATTATATCTGGTATACAAAGCTCATATAATGACATTCAGTGCCTAAATAAAATTAAATTGAGGGAAGGAGGCGAAAATAATTTCTTACTACCCACCACCTATTTTACCATAAAAAAATATACAGTGTGTTTAACGATAAAGTTAACACGAAATATTTTCAACGCATCACATGTATTTAATCTGGGTTTTTTATTTGTAAAAGGACTTGAATTTACACTTATTTTTGAAAAATTCAAATTTTTAATATTTTTTCTCCGTGTATACGCTGTAAAACAATTTTTTTTTTTATTAGCAACCTCCATTTTTTAGTTCATATTTGAATCACATTATTTTTTTTAAAAAAAACTTTGACTTATAAAGTTTTGATCTATCTTTAAAATTGACTAATTGAGAGTGAACTAAAGTTTCAATATACGAAATGTGTATTTATCGTATTTTTCAACAATCTATCCACTGTTTTGCAATATTTCATGATGTTTCTCATAATTTTTCTGAAAAATTAACTACGCTGTTTTCATGTACATATCATTAACATTGTTTACACAGAGTTATTAAATAAAATAAACTGGTACATGACAAATGAGTAAATTTATGGTTAATTAATGAAATAATTCTAAACAAATTTACATATAGTTTTCTAAATTTATTCGGTAACTTAGGTAAGCCCCTTGAACGGCGCCAATTTTTTTTCTTGCACTAAGGCGCAAAATGTCTAAATGCGGCATTGTTCGTAAAATTACTCATTAAACATTAGTTAGTATAGTTACGATACTCATAATCATGTAAGTGAAAAAACATACTCGCACCAGATTTTACGACTACTGACTAAAACATACATACACGTGACGAGATCTGTGAAACGCTATACATATTCTTATACTATAATATATTTATTTGTAACTCGTAATTGTAATGACCGGCTAGCTCTTACCTTCTATTAATATTAAAGTAGCTAACTTTTTTGATAAAATAGTAAACTCAATAATAATATATATTATTTTTATATTTATACACATATTATATTAATTAAAATACCATTAATCCTATATAAGTCTATGTTATCAACCATAGCACTTTATTATTCATAAAATCATTTTTTCATAAAAAATATATTTCAAATAATTTCACGGCACCCTGATTGTATAACCTCAATAATAAAACTATACAAACTATACCATACAATTTTCCCAACTTTTACTAATATTTGGTAACCTTTATTTTTTTGACATAATTGAGACACTTTAGTTTATTTTTCATTATGTTACCCTTTTCACCAGGTATATTGGTTAGTTGACAATAACCATAATAATTTGTACAATCTCCATTGATGACACCAAAGTGTCAAATATTCTAAAATATGAAAAATATGATAAATGGGTTAATTATTCTTTAACCTATGAAATATTCTCAAATATGCGAAAAAGACTTTTTTCTTCTAACTCGGAATTAAACGAATCGTCCACATTTTTTACTCTCATAAGACTACATAGATCCAGTAACGATACGTAAAAACATATAAATCCGGTCTTTATCCATTATCATCGCGATACCTAGTCGATATGTGTGTACATAATATATGTTTATAATATAATGCTTTATCCAAAGACAAATATAGGTAGGTACATAAACCGTTTATCGACAATTTAATATTAAAACATGTTAAAATATTATGACTGTAATTGAGTATTAACTGATAATAGTTTTTCCCTGCATTAGTACTGAGACACAGAGTCCGACTACGTTTCAAGCTTTATTGTAAGTATTTTTTCCAACTGCACAAATAAAATATATATTACAAGGGGGCTTCGCCCCTCACTCTCCACGCTCATTTCATTGATTCTGATGAACCAAATAATGAGTCCAAAAACGTGGAAGTAGCCAACTTCGGTTTCACTAACCCACTATTCAAACAATTCGTCATGTTTATCGTTTATTTATTTTTATTGATATTTCACGAACTGTCAAATCGCCTTTTATAATACTCAATAATCAAGTAATAATCAAGTGCGCATGTTCGTTGTTAAATCTGCAGCACATTTTATCGTTCCTAATGCACAATTAGTGTCCTACTGCACCTTACAATAAAGCCTGCTACGCTCCTATGTATATTATGATACACACCTCATATTAATGTCATAATATGGTTTTTTAAACAAAATAAAATTGTTAGGTAGGTATCTAGTTAAATAATCGGGATCTTACAGTTCACAAGGACAAAAATGTATTAAAAAATTTTAATTTTTTAAAAGCCTGGAAGGGAGCATGGCCCCAGTGCCTCCCTCCCCCCTCTAAGCCGCACCTCAGATACAGTGACACTGGAGTGGATGACGATGTCTAATATAGGAACCTCAAAACTCAAAAGGAACCTGCCTCATCATAGACGTAAACTTGGAGGGTATTTTTAACGCGAAAGAATTGAATAGCGCGTTTAATGATAAGTAAATAGTTATAGGGTCTCAAACTTATTATATCATCAGAGCCCCAAGACCCAAGTGCGCCACTAGGCAAATGTATTACTAACGCAGACCGTAGGCAAAAGCTACACAAAGTATAAACTGCTGCGTTTTTTGTCCATGTCAAATTTTGAGTTTTAGGATCGAACTCGAAATCTTACATTGACGTAAATTCGATGAAATCGGTTTGAACTCTGAAATCAATCATATACGCCACCATTTATGTCCTATAAACAAGTTATATGTGAATTATATAATTTATGTTCTATAACATGGTTTTGCTATGCTGCACGTTAAATAGACAAAGGCAACCGAACATGAGCCGATTGCTGACATCCTTTTAATAATTATCATTTTAACCACAGATAATTTATTTCATATTTCACAGTATTTACACTCACACAAACACATATACATACATATATATTAGTAATACGCTTTTGGAACAGGATAAATCGAGTTATAACGATAGTTATTTTTTATCCCCTTAAGATAAGATATTGTGTATCACTTTTTTTTTTATTCGAACGAGATATTGGGTTTTTTTTACGTTTTTATTCAACATCGAAAAGCATTTCTCGTGCCGCTTAAAATCGTGACCATTAGTTCTTAGCAATAACCCTAGCACGACAGTCCTTTTCATTTATTTATAATCCATATGATTATTTATCTGTTAAAAATTTATAATTATAAAGCATTATTTAATTGCATTCTACCTTTGTAACAATGTTAACGCTTTTTTTTTGGAACCTAACGTTATATTTAAACAGTTAGCTGCCATTAAAAAAGCTATTACGAGTTACAATAATCAACAATAAACGATTTACTTTGTTTAAAAAATATTTATTCGAGGTATGTATACATAAGTATTTATCAACAATTTGAATTATTTTTTAAATATTTGTTTTTTTATACTTATTTTCATTGTTTCCTTAGTATTAGTATAGATATAATAATAAATTGTAAACATTTTTATTTTAAACCTTTGTTTTGAGTCCAACGCCTCTTAATATAAAATAATATATTATCCTTTAATGTTTTTATTTAAAAATAAAAAAATATCTACTTTATTTTATGACAAAATTGAATGGTAGACTACATGTTTGTTTTAGATCCTGAAACCTATTTTCAATTATGATTATAGACATACATCTAACCTTTAAATGTGTTCAAAAATTATGTATTAAATTTATAAAAACATAAAAAATTTTAAATAAATGTAAAAACATTTCACATAATTAGTTGATTACGTATGATTTTATTATTTGATATAAGGTTTCCAGGACTTATGTAAATATTTGTTAGCAATAATCTTTTAACAAACAGATAATTGGATGATTATTATACTGATTTATATTTGAATAGAAGCGAAGTAACCAAATATAAAATTATTACTTGTTCATTCATCCGATTAAAAATGTAAAGACTAATAAAATGTATTTTTGTGTTTACGAATGGTCCAAAATGTTTTTCCTGATTGAGGTATCTTTGTAAATATTACTTTTTTTTTTTTTAATTTTAAGAAATTTCATATTAGGGACTGAAGGAGACCGTACGAAAAACGTACTACCAAATTTGTATTTTCATCCTTTAATCGGTTTAGAAAAAATAACAAAACTTTTTAATTTCAGTCATAGACGAGCGCAAACTTTTAGTTCCGGGGTACATACTAAAAATTAGGGCCCACAATAATTTTAAAATCCGTTATAGGTAAAGGAAAATGTTTATATAAAATGCACTAAAAATAATATATTTTAATTTTATTCATTGTAATAAATATTACATAACAACATATATGTATACAATATTTTATTAAAATCTAATTTACAAACTAAAACGAATTCTTGTTCTATGCATATTAGTATTAATAATTCTAGTTTATCTTTGGTCCATAGTATATCTGAGTTTATTTTTTACAATGCTTAATTTGGAAAATATCATTTCGCATGTTCAACTTGTTGGTATAATGGTAAACATTTTTAATACTAAATACATATTATGAAAAATGTCTATTTTTCCACTTTCTTTTAACCAGTCTAAACACATACACACATAATGATTCACTAGATGCACCAATTGGTACGTCAGGCATATGTTTAAGAATTTTATTTTCAGTTCCAGTTCATCAATTGGTGCATTTCTTGAATTAAGTTGTAATGAAAATGTTGTAGTCTCATTTTAAAATCTAATAATTGTCATTTTGGTTTCACAGTTATTGCAACATTTTCAGAAGAAGGGAAATTTATACGTTTAAGCATAATGTTGTTGTAATCAATTAGTATTAATTATATGAATTTTATAATTGTTTCAAAAAATAGAAGCGATATTATTCATTCATCACTACGATAACTAGACACTGCTGAAGCTGCATAAGTGTATACGAAATTATTAATTTGATCAGGAAGAGATGAAAATCTTCTAAATTTATACTAATTTATTGCAATAGCCATTATTCATTTTTATCTAACCGTATAGGTGTTTCTTTTTGTATTCAAAATGTACATGAAGCAGGTTTAACTATGAAAGTATTAAATTTTTCCAAATGCGACGAGTAGGTACTAAAAAATGTTTATAACAAATTTTTTTTATAAAATCGAAATTTTTTCATCTTGCACAAAAATGAAAAATTCTAAAGTAAATTTCTTTCTACGCCGGTTAGAGGAATAAAATACGGATTTAATATTACGTTTTCTATGTAGCCTCGTACCATAAAATTATACTTAAACACAAAAATCGGAGAAAAAATTAACCGAGATAGTTTTATCGACATTTTTAAACATTTCAAGCGGAAATTGACTAGCCGATGACTTGATCCATATATAAAATAAGACAAATAAAGTCGTCACGGAAATACATTTTTTATCGACAAAAGATAAGTAATTACGTATCGCTTATTTCTATTCAAACGGGATGGTTTGGTGACTCATATTTCGTGCAGCAGACCATTAATTTTTAGCAATAACCACAGCATGACAGTATTTTTCATTTATTTACATTAATATTGTTTATTTGTCAAGATTTACCAATATAAAATAGTATTTAATTATATTTATTATTTTTTTTGTAATAATTTTAACGCTTTATCCTTGGAACTGGGAGTTTCCCGAGTGCGTCCCGATATTACTTTTTTTTAATGTACCGAGTGCATCCCTCAAAAAAATGGTCATATTTTTGACATAGCCTTAGTGCGTCCCAGTTCATTTAGAGTGACCCAAGGTACACCACGAGAAGGTGAACAGGCTTACACCCCAAAAATATTTTGTGATTTTTATTCATAATAATATATTTTATTTTAGCTTGCACCCTTGAATTTGGATGAGCTCACTAATTATTTTAAATGGTTTTTTACTTATTTAAGAAAAATTGTATTTTTTATTTAGTTCATCTATATTAACACTTAATATTAATTGGCAAATATTACGGAAAATTATAATTATTATATATAATATAATTATAATACTATACATATTATTTCTATGGAATGGTAATTACTGAATGAATGACACACTGGAGCTGCTTCAAAAAGAATATTATATTGTAATGAATGATATAGAGTTAACATCACTTTGCTGTGTGATTTAATGATTAATAAGTTTATAATTTCATAATTATTTTAAATTTTCACTTTATTATTTGAATACTTACAAGAATTTTTAGTTAATATTATTTAGTACAAATAAGTAAATAAATCACTCTATTATCCATTCCTAACATTTAACTGAAAACCATTTCTCATGGAATTTCACAATTTATCCTTCCAATTTAATGTTTCTATTTTTCCTGTTAAGGTATATTTATAAATGTAATATATTTTTGGGCGAATATCATCAGTTGATTTAAATTAAAATCTATTATTCATTAATAAAAATCAAGACGTAGAGTAATTAATATTTTAAAAATGTCTGCTATAATGATAACTATCTTTACAAAATATTAAAGAAATATTATTTTCCAGTGATTAGATCTATATAAGGTAAGATATTGGGAAAATAAAATTGTATTATAATTAAAGTCAAGTACTTATATGATGTATGTATCCATTTATACACTATACCTAACCATGATGAATAAAATAATAATAACATTGGACCAAAAGCACACAATTAGTATTAAATTATAACTGATAGATAATATTATATCTTTACATATAAAAATCTTAAGAAAATTGTACAACATATGTCATTTTCATACTTAAAAATTATTAACTGAATCTTATGTAAATAAAATAAATTCAATCAGCATGTAATAATACATTTTCATCTCGTCATACAATACTTATGTAAATTAATTTATAATAATTAGGACAAATATAAAAACAAATATTATTTTATCAATAAAATATAAAAAGTATATTGTATTATTAATTTAACATAAATATACAAAACTTTTTATAAAAGTTTCAACTAACTTTGTAAAATTGAACACACGTGCACACACTAAATTCAACTTTTAGGAGCATGTATAGTATTATATAGATTGTACCTATACTACCCGATACATGATACAGTTTTATTGAGATATACAACAGGAAACACTAGGAATAAATTATTAATTTTAGAATACTTAAAAAATATTGCTTAAGAATGATACATAATAATATAATCTGTTGTATATAATTTTGTACTAAAAAACAATATTTCATTACAAATATTTCAAAACATATCTCATACTAATTTGGATAATACATTCACTGTAAAATATTTAATACATTAAAGTAAATTTAGAATGTCAAATAAATTAACAAGAAAAAGTTATTAAATAATTATCTGTAAGTAAATCACTAATTTATGACAATACATTTTACATTAAATATATATTTATGTTATCAAGCATTTAGTTTTTATAAACTTTACCCTAAGTTAATAAAAGAAAATTCCCTAAATCGTTTGACCGTATGATACTAATGAGTACAGTATTCACTAAAATGTCAAATATATTAATGATTTAATATTTATCAATAAACAATGATATTTTTGAAATATTTTTTTTTAAATGTTCAATTTTGAATCCTTAACACATATGAGATACAATTTATTAATAATACACCATTTTTTTTCTTGTTTTGTATTTTTTAATTGTTTATCTAGAAGCAACACTTAGCTGGCGTTCAAATACTACGGCTAAGTGATATAATTGCTTATATAGCCATACATATTCTTAATATTACTAATAGTAGTGTTAGCGAACTGGAATATGGTTAATGTAATGAAATAATTAAGTTTTATAATTAAGATCTTAATTGATAAACAAAAAAATTAAATTAAAAAAAAATTAAAAAAAAAATACTTCTATTTAATTCAAATTTTAAAGAAAAAATACTGTACTCGAGAGGTAGAAGGATTGTAGAGAAAAGGAGTATATTTGTTAAGTTCTTATGCTTCTTTGAGGCGACCACCATCACCTTCAGACACATATCGCTTACGAGATGTTCTAAAAATTAAACAAAACAATTTTAATATGAGAATAAAAAATAAAAAATAAATAATTACTATACCTTGTTGGCATTTTATGCAATATATCCCTTTTTAAGAAACCAGCATTGACACATTTATCCAAAAAACGTTCAAGAACTGCAGGTGCTAATGGCACATCAATAGATATATCATCCAGAACATCAAATACTCTATCAAAACCCTAACAGGAATTAAGAATACAAATATTATTTAATCATTATTAATAGCAACTCTTTGATTATACATACTCTATTCATCATTTCTGGTGTTATGATAATAGCATCATACAATGCTTTGAGTAATTTGCACATAGCAATTTCAGTATGAGTATTCATAGCTTCAATAACATCAACAACCGCCTAATGATTAATTTATTATTAATAAAATAATTCTTAATACAAACATGTATAATGATGTAATTAAAAAATTAAAAAGTTTTATAATAATAAGAATATAAAAATATAGTTTTATTATACTAGTAGAGAAAAAATAATACAAACCTCATAAACAAGTTCATGATGGAAATGTGGAACTTCCAATTCCAAAATGCATCTGATGGCCTCCTGCAAATCTCCAGAGCACAAATATTCATCCAAAAGCATATTCATTTGTCTCACAAGATACTGTACTGGTCTCAGACTACCACCAACACCCCAAACATTATCAAGTCTAGTCAGTCCATGTTTAATATTCAACAAGTTATAAGCCTTAATCAACGCTTCACTAGATATAATAAAATAATGTAAATAAATTAAATTACACTAAAATTGTAAATTATGCACTAACTTAGCTAAATCACTGTAGTTTTTCTCTTTGAAAAAGTCTATAATTTTGGGTGGGAGACAATCGTCTGCAATGGCTCTGGCTAAGAAACAGCCAACAACAATAGGAGCATCAGGAGTATCAAGAATAAGGTCAGGAAGATTAGACAATACAACATCAAATCCCTGAGCAATTTCTTTTTGTTTAATTAGACGCCCATACAAATCTGATATCAATACAGAAGTCATTTCTCTCTGAGATGGTTTGTGTTCCAAAGCTACTTCAACAGCAACTTGAGTGATCTGAAAGAAAAACAAATTATAAACTTTATTTTTTATTTGAATGACTTAGAATAAATATAAGACTTACCAAATGCCATTTGCTAACTATATTAAGTTCACTTAATGACATTGTTACTTCCTCAGTATCACCATGTTCATAATACTCAAGAATATTAAATGTAATGGAACTCTAAAAATTATTTTAACAAGAAATGTTATTTAACATAATTATTAAATGTAAACAATTATACATAACTTTGAAAAGAAAAAAATATATTTATAAAACAATAAAAACTTATTAAAATAATAAAAGAGTTAAAACAATATAAATACTTAAGAAATTTTTATGCATATTCAATACTATAGTTAAAAGTATAAAAAAAAAACTAAAACAATGTGAAATAAGATTAAAAATGAATTTCTTAATTTTAACAGATTTATAGTTTTGTTAACACGATTTATAATTTTTAAATAAAATTAATTTAAATATTAGGATTATTACTTTAAGTTCTTCATCAGAAGATTCCGGAGTAATTTCACGCAGCACAATATTATCATCATCCAACATATCGCTATCATAATTAGGATCCTTCATATCAATAGCTGTATCCAAGTCGCTTTCTTCGCCTAACTTTCCCCAAACACCTTTGCCACCAGCACCACCTAATTAAACAAGAAAGATAAAAACATTAATCAAGTAGTGTTTTCTATATAATCAACTCAATACAAATGGTGATGAAAGTAGAAATTTAGGAAATATAAATGAATGACAACAATATTTAGAATACTAAATAATTTTCGATTAACTGTGGTTTACAAATATATTATTAAACAGTAAACCACATTTTAAACAAATATTTTTAGGGTAATTTAAAACAAAAAAGTACTTAAGTAAATACTGTTACAAAAGTTTCACTACTAAAATATTTAATTGAAAATAATTTAAAAATCTTTAATCAAAACGTAACATAAAGGTTTACTATAGGTACTGTCCACTGTAACTATTATAATTAGATGGACGTTTTTAATTAGAATTATACAAATCAATTAAATATATTTAACAAAAATGATCTATAAAAATTAAACAGTACAGTACCTACAATACTTTAACAGCTACGCAATCTGTTTATTTAATAATGCAAACCATGTAAGATAGACAATGTTTTCAGTAACACTTAAAACATACATTATCTATGGATAAACAAACTAATTATTTGTGATAACAAGAGTTGTTTTAAATAATAAATATGGCATTAAAAAAAGGTTAAGTACTTTAATATACGTCAATAATTAAAAATAATAAATCCTTTTTACTGTTGTTTTTTTTTCACAGTAAATTTATTAACTTTATATATCATTTAATGAGCTATTTTTCTAAATTTTTAAAGCGATATTGTCCATCTCGATTGAACCTAGATAATAATGAAAATACATTTGAAGTAACTTTCATTATTTTATCAGAAACTACTTTAAATAATCTGTTTATAAACATAATTTATGTATAAAATAACAATTTAAATTATCTCTGTTACTGTTTTACATCATTCTTATTTACTTGACTCCTATTATAAATATACCTATAATTTAACCAAAAATATTAATCAATAATGAAACCACATACCTACATCAATGCATTAAATTTTTATTTGAAAAAAAACGGGGAATTAAATAATATAATATGCTATTAAATGAATTCAAATTTACAATCAATAACATAATAACATATTTTTTTTAAGAAATTGAGCTATACAGTGATTTCTAACGTCTCAATTTGTAATGAATATTACTGTATAATTAATACAAATCACAGCAATTCAAATCATAGTTCATTTTCAGATTATTAGTTATTTTTAAATAAATTCATAGATTCATAAAAATATTAATTAAAATAAAATAAAATATTAATAAAAATGTAGATCATTCAAAACAATTTCAATGTAATTAAATTTATAAAAGTATTTATCTAAGTTCTTAGATACTCCAGAATTAGAGCTAAAACGCAAAAGAAAATTTAAAACGAAATAATTTCAATGAGGTGTAAATCGTGTCGAAATTACGGTCATAGTCATACATTTCAGACCAGGGTAGGCATCGGCGGAAATTTATTTCCAAGTTCTATTTATATAAACATATTTCGTAGAACTATATGCCAAGTACACAACAGAATACCTACGACGTAACTAAATTTAGTAAACATGCGGTTTTTACACGCGGTAAACGATAACATTTTAATAAAAATGGCCTATTAAATGCGAATCAAAACAATATCAATATAAATAAATTTTAATAATTCATCAACGATATTCGAATCATGTGCATCGGACTGGCAATGAATTAAGCGAACACGCGACGCAGTCGAGAAAGCACATGGTCTAGTGCGGAGAGTCCAACAGTCAACAACAACAACAACAACAATAACAAACCAAAACAACAGGAACAAGTGTTTACCCTTTTTGACGTCACCACGCTTGGTGAAGCCATTCCTGGACTTTCTGTTGTTCTTCCAGCGCCGCTTGAGCTGCACTACGGTGGCGGTGCCGCCGTGCCCGTTGACGATTCCGCTGTCCCGGGACAGGGACTTGGCCAGACGTTTAGCCTTGCGTTTGACGCGCATCTCCACGGACGTAGGATCAGCCGCTTTGTCGGAGTAGTCGCTGTCGCCGGTAATGGTGCAGCCGTTGATCACTTCGGACGCTACCACGTCAATAACGGAATCATCGACTTCGGCCATGGCGTGCGTTCGGGACACTCGGGGAAGAGCGGCGACCGACAACCACACGTTGTGGGCAAGTATACGCGAGAAGAAACGCGGTCCGGCAAGTCGTTAAGTCGAGCAGGACGACACAGGACCGGGGGAATCGGAAATGATAAACGGGAAACTAAGGGTATTGAGCGAACTGACGATCGGGGGTGGAGCGGAATGCGTTGGGCAAAAACGAACGCGTCGTCGGGTCTTAAGAGGAACACGTACGCGAGATGATCGAAGGCGGATCGGTGCGGACGAATTGATGAGAGCTGCGGAGGAGACGTGAGAGACGACGGGCAAAAGCGTTGCGCGCTGGGAGAAGTTGACCGGACGACGTTGACAAGATGTATGCGGCGGTGGGAAAAAAGCCGATAGCGCGATACGTAAAACCGCTTCCAGACGGAATTGCGCAGTTAGCGAACGGAGCGCTGCGGTTGGCTACAGCTGAGCGGGCCCGATGTAAACAATAATAGTGTACCGGCAATCAAGGTCGACAACGCGCTCCGGTTGCCGGCAACCGCTGGAAACAAGGAGATTCCAATATGACGAGCCCCCGTGCGTTCTACAGACACCTCTCCGCGCCCGTCCGCCGTTGCCGTTGCCGACGCCGTGTTGCCCATTTGTCCCGATGCCCGTTCGTCGCCGCGGGCGACCGTTCGCGCTTGCGCACGCGCCGTGTGTTTTGTTATTGCGTCGCCGGTGCGTGCAGCACACTATAATATTCTGCGGCACAGTACAGTAATAATAATAATAATAATAATAATAATAATAACATTGCCGTGTTGTTGTTGTTGTTGTTGCTGCTGTTTGAATACAACGGTCGCCGCGGTACGTCCGCGATCGATTTTCGATAAAACATGTGACCGATACCGAGTGCTACTGCTCGGAGGTTTTCACGAAAAAACGCATTCGTCATGAGAATACGAGCATACATCCCGGAAACGTGTGTATTCCACTCTGTCCCAGAGCCGTAACTAGGGTGAAGCGAGCGAGGCACTTGCCTTGGGCGCAAAAATATTAAATAATTAACTCTTTTTAAGAAATGTTATTTCTTGTTTTGCTAGAAATCTAATCACAATTTTTCAGATTTTTCCGAATCGTAAAATACATATTAAAAGCTGTGAGTGTGACAACCCTATAACCTAGGGGGCGCATTGCTTCAGTTCTGCTTCAGGATTAAAAATGGCTCGGTACGGCTCTGTCTTGTCCGATGTAACGATTATGATTGTAAATAATTTGTCAGACGCGTGATATACCGTGCGCGCTGCGTGTCGTGTACACAGATGTATACAGAGCGAACCGCGTGGTGTCTTCCTAAGATGCCAACATGAACAAGCTCCAGCTTGCTGTATGATTTAAACATCAAAATATTGTACTGCACGATTTTAACTCGCAAAAATTACTCAGTTACCCCGGTCATTAAAATAAATCAGTACCTACCCAAAAAATGTACATAAATGTTTGTGATTCTTCTATAATTCTATTCATGTAACATTACGTCCAGTTGAAAAAAAAACGATCGTATCCGGTACACACACTTGAGCGTTTATAAGTTGATCATCTTATATAATATGAGACATCTGATATGTACTCGTATATTTTTCATGTTTTCCTACACTATATTAATATGTTGAGCGCTGGCATATGAATATTGGACACGTATGTGTTATCTATATAAGCTTGGAGCTGACTTATAGGGTGGGTAGGTGTTCATGTCCGCTCCAGCCCTCAAGAAATTTTATGTTTGAGCCTCGAGCTATATTTGTTATTTTTAATTCTTTTTTCAATGCTACACCGTAATCGTTACCAAGATGGCCAAAAACGAGGGAACAATACGATTTACAAAAATGAGTCATAACATGAGTCGCTTGTTTACTAGTTTGTAAAACGTGTATCCACCCAGACCCTCAGGGCCTCACTCCGCCCCCGGATATGTGTTACTGTCTTGAACGCATCAGTTGTCATAGTTTACCTCTTGCTATATTCGTTCAATCGGTAAACATTCGGTGTTCAAAACAATCTCTCGGCAACCGTTAATCACTGTCGCCATCAGATGTAGGTATTTTGTATACTTAAGGTTACTTATACGTTTAAGTATACGTTCCACTTTAAACGGGATAATTCCGTTTTTTATATATTTAACCTGTTGTCCTCTGGGGAATCTTCGGGACACTAAAATGTCCCGTTTTCATAAATTATTAAAAAATAACGATGGTCAATTTTAATTTGTTATTATTAATTGTGCCATTTAATTAGACCGGCCAACATTGATCACTACTATCTCCACTTCATGAAAAAGGTGAAAATTAAAATTAATAATGAATAAGATGCTAAAAGATACCATCGACTGCACTACTGCTATAAGGTTTGATTTAATGCATGTATTTATTTAGGTACCTAACAATAATTGTATTTTAAATTTTTAACCGTTTCAAAAACATAAAAATATATTTTTTTTATCTTGGGCATAATTTTATAATTATTGTGTCTGTGTATACTGTGTAGGTACCTACAACTTAATATAACTAGGGAAAGGATTAATATGTAAATACATATTTTTATTAAAAAGAGATATTTAAGATTCGATAAGAAATGTTCATGATTTAAATCATTTCTATTAATATAATGCTACTTTTATTTTACATATTTTTACATATTTCATAATTTCATCATTCATACGTCTTCTTCGTACAAAAGTACAAGAAATTATTTCAAATTTGAATCCAGTAACTTCTATCGCTATTAGAAAAGCTCAAAATATTATGCAAAATGAAACATAAAAAACTAATTTAATTTTCATCTCGGTGAATTTTAGTTTTATTGCACATACATTTACAAAATTAGAAGTAAAAATATGTCCTTAAATGAAAGTATGCAAATTGTCGAATCAACGATAGCAATATGAAAACTTGTAAACGGACCAATAGGAAATGTTGTAAAAAAGAAAATTCATGCTGTTACAGAAAAAAATTCCAAGTTATATTGATTTTCAATCAATCAATGACATAATGAGTGGCAGACACCCTTCTAAAAATTTGGAATTATCACCTTCTGATATTATGCACTTCAAATATGCTTTAATCAACCCATGTAGGTTGATGTGGAACGATCATTTAGCCGTTTTAAAAATATTTTCAGATCCAATAGGCGACATTTAATATTTGATAATTTAAAAGACATTATAATAATTCAATGCAACAAATCATTTTGATAATTTAATTATTATAATTTTTTTTTTTTTTTTAATTACATTTTTTCCTATATATTTGGATATTTTTAGCACATATTTCTGTATTTTTATTACATATAAATCCGTTCCCTAAATATAACATTCAACGAACATGTTTTCTGTTATTAAATTGCAGAAAATTCGTAGTAAGTTCTTGGAGATATTCAAGACCGCTTTTATACTTTTTCCTCCCTGGGGCAACAAAATTGAGCTACCCCTCCAACCCATAAGGAATGTTATGTACATAAAAAAAAAATAAATAAATAAAAAATTAAGTACTATAAAAATGTATTTTTTAAACACTTTAATAATGATTAAACAACACAACAACTAACAAATATTGATCAAATAAATAAAATAATATAATTATAAATTGTTGTTTTGTACAGTTATGACTTTGTTATTACGTTCTATTAGTATCAAATCACGATATCCATCATAATAATAATTAGTTAATAAAATATTTTATCATCTATGATCATAAGCCAAATTAATTTTGTACTACAGTCAGGAATCGTTACCAGCTTATGATATCTTATTTTACAGCGATGGCTAGCAGTATATCCTATTTCTATAAATATATCGTAAACAATTCGAATGTGCGTGTCGTTGCGATGACGAACGGAAAAATATTATAATATACTAATCGGATAAAATGTCTGATAAACGTAGGTTGCAAGGCACATCGAACATAACATCCAATTAATTTCACCATTTTTATTTAATTTTATTATAATTTATAAAGAGTTACAATATACGAAGAAGCAGTTTAAATCCGCCGCTCCGAAAAAATTGTCGCTCGGAACCATTGCTTCCTCCTAAATTTGGCCTTAAGGATAATCCATGGACCATATATTATTTATATTATCCAGTCCATAAATTATGTCTACGTTTTAAAAGTTGACCGATAAATGTAATTATCCATTTGATTTGTCAATTTTTTAAGTCATTCAAAACTCGTGTGATTTACATAAACATATTGTTGTTTTTTTTTTATCTGTGTTTTTGTTCGTTGGTATAATCGATGATTGAAAGTAATTCGTTCACAGAATACGTTCAACGTAGTGCATAAATTATACAACTGTTTACAATTTTATATTTAGTCATTTCGATTATTTTAATTATTATTATAACGTAAATATGATGTAAAAAATTATTTTAAAAAACAAAAAAAAAAATTACGAATGTTATACCGATATGTTGCAATTTTTTTCGTCATTATATTGGTAGCGAATATTTATAAATATTTAAACACATATTAATTTAAATATGATTTTTTAGAGTGTGTAAATAAGTGATATATTGAGTACCTATAATGCAGTCATGAAAAAATTAAAATTAACTTTGTACTATATGTATTTTACATGGGTACGATTCAAAAACATATTTGTAAATATTTAATAATTTATTACGTGTGTGGTTTACTGAACTGTTGTAGTGCGTCTATAGTTATAAAATGATTCGTACTCGTTTTCTAAACTAACTATAAATGTATGCCTGAATGTACGCATGTATTTTATAAATTGTCTCGGTCTTCCACTGTGTACGTTATCGGCGGTCATGTACATTGTATTATATAAATATGATTGGAGCAAATAAAAAGTAAAAATGATACAGCGTATAATAAATATCGACCTTGGTAGGAAAAAAATGAGAGTTGACCGTAGTATATGCATAAATATTATACATGCATTATACATTGTTGTAATTGAGGTTGCCGAACCGTCAAAAACGAAGAACTTCGTATAATTATACCGCGACATATCTTATACAATACCGGAAAAACCTTAGTGTTCCTTTTATGATTATAACGCTATGCCTACTTAGAAGTTTGTAGAAATTATTACGTAAAAATGTTTATTTGTAATCCCTGCAGTGTTTTATAAATACGTATATTGTCATACAGATCAATTATTATGAAATAAAATATGGACGCATTTATATTATGTGTAGAACACAACACATGTCTATCAAATATGTATAGCCTGTATTGGCGAATACTATGAATACCTATTATGTATAGTTAAAGTAGGTATTTTTTACTCACTAGAGGCAAAAAAAATTCGACTTCATTACATGAATCATAAATGTTTAATATTTTAAAAAAATGCAATTATATGTAACGCATTATAACTCGATCCATACGCTCTATTTAGTTAGACCAAGTTCATGTTGTGTGTGTATGTCGATCGTCAGGTAAAATGTTTTTATTTTATAAATGTCTCTAACAGTATTTATGATACATTGTGCAATAAAAAATTATAAACAGTATTAAATGTAAGACAGTTTTTTTTTTATAAAGGATATATAAAACGTTTTATAAACATTAGTCTTCATCAGTCATTTTACCGCGTCATAAGCAAATATTATCATTGGTTTTAATACTATTTAATATGTATGATATTTTGTCGTATACAGTATGTACAAGCATGATTAGGAGAAGAGACCAAATTAATAATAATGAAATGTTTATGAGTAGTATTTGTAATATTTATATGAAGTACCTTTTATCAAGATAACTTAAAACTACTTACTAAATACATTACATTTTTAAACATGAAATATGAAGATTCATGTGGGTTTAAAAAAAAAAATTAGAATAGTTATGTAAAAAATGGTAACCACACATTTTATAATTTAAAACAATATTTATTTAAAAAAAATCTTTTTGGATTTACCAAATAAGGACAAAATATAGCGTGTAGGTATTTTAAAAGAATGTATTTAGACTTCCTATACCAAAGAACAATAGACAATAATCATACAACACTATAAACACATCTTTAATTTTCGTAAATTAAATTATTCATTAATATTAATACACATTTTACGCTGTTCAGGTATATGAGTAAAGTGACCACATAATAATATCTTTATTATGGTCAATATTCTCTTTGAGTATTTTGAATAAGTATATGTCTTATAGTTTTATATGGCGTTTTAACTGAAATGTATGTGATTTATACAGCGCATAAGTCGCATTATACTATTATAGTATAAGTAAGGTCATTATTATTGTAATTATTATGTTATCCCAAAATCAGTTTCCAAATCTTAATCCTTTAATTCTATTGGGAGTAGATTTTCAATTAGTAATATAAACATAAACAATATTTCTGTATCGATTTTCATAACAATAGAATTAATTTTAAATAATTTATATATGAGATTGAGTAATTCATAAATATAAATATGTTTAAATCTTAGAATAATATAAAAGGTTGTTAAACATAAATGTAAATTAAATTAAAAAGTAAAATAGTAAAATAGTAAATAAAAGTACATTTTAAAGTAAATTTTATTAACAATTGACTTAAAAATAAATACGATGTAAAAATGTGTTTATAAAACGATTATGGTCGAATTACACGTTAACAAAATTAATTATATAGTAACTGGGTGATATTTTTACTGGCGATGGAAGAATATCATATATTTCAACTAACTATAATATTATGTTTTGGATGTTTAATAATCAAGTTTCCGATCGTTCTTTTTATTGGTCAACGATTCGAGCTTATCTCATTATGAAATGCGTATTTTCAACTTTAAATTGCTCTCATTTGACCACATAATTTATCATTCATACATCTCATACATCTTTATATATTATTAATGTTTTATAATTAACAGATTTAACAATAGCCAAACAAGTTTACTCTCGAAAACATAAAAAGTTATATCTATTGTATTGTAATCAAGTAATTGAATATATATATTTTTTTATATATGTATAAAAATGTTCATAACATAGTTACGATTTTTTATTAATGGTTTCACTGGGATTAAATTAAATTTTAAGTATACTTGAAAATAATTTCCTCAGTAATATTGTCCATGGTCATAGATAATTTTTAATTTTATAAATATTTGATATTATATACATTATATTATATATATAGTAAACTAACAAATTTATTATTATCTACGTAGTATATATATTTTACAGTTTTCAATAAATATTTATTTAATACAATAAACATTGCAAATTATTAAAATATCAACACGCATTATGTTATGTATTCTTTTCTTTATTAATCTTAATTACATTGACATGGTTATTAGTATGTGTACATTTGAATTATTTAAATTTTTTTGTATTAAATTAGACAGTTCGGTTTTAGAAATTTATATTTTAAGAATTATAATTATTTCTGTTTAAAATTTACAGAACGATCTTATTGACAACCCCGAATTATTGGAACGTTTTATAATTATTTATGAGTGTTAGTTATATTTTTCTATATAAATTTAAACGTGTAACATTTTTGTTTTAATTAGGATGTGATTGTAATTTCGGACAGTAAATCTATGATGAACTCAAAATGATTTTAAAAAAATGTAATTAACCTACATTCTTAAATCATTTTTAAAAATTGTTAAATTAATAATCCTATAACTATAAAAGAAATTAAAATTCGAATTTTTTTTTTTTCAAATTTCGATAACTATACAACTTAAATCAACGTACTGTATCCGTACGTACCGATAATATAATTCTTGGATACTGTTGTGTATAGCGATCTAGCGGCACGTTTGGCAATAGTATACGATAAAGTGCACCCGCGTGCGCTACATGCGCCGCTCTTTGTTGACGGTAGATAGCGTTTTTACGCTGCTGCAGTTCAACAGTCGTGTTTCGATTACTAAATGATCCAATTTTGTACTTAGATACATTAATATATCATACTAAATAATTTAGTTTTATCGAAAAATGCTTTACAGGTCATTGAACAGATACGGTTTCTAAAACAAAACGCCGAATTTTCGATATCGAGAAATCGCTCAAACTAAAAGCTACATTTTTCGAGTTTGACGTTTATCCTTTATAGTGGTTGAAGGATTTGGTCGAAGTATCGCTTCTCGGCCTATCGGCTAAGATCAAAGTGTAGTATCTGTTCTTATCAGCTTAACATCTGATACGTCCTTCATAGAAGGACTCAAATGTTAAACTAATTTTTTTAAATTTGGTGGAGACTTTGGGGCTTGCTCCTGCTCCACCGCGGGTTGACCCGGTATTGCAGTACCACCGGGAACGGCCCACATAATTCTATGATATAATCATAGTTAATACAATCGAAGGTTAGGACTATAGTAGATATACAAATTTTATTGTGCAGGTTCACCTAATTTCCATTTCAATTACTATGCGATGCATGGTGACGGTGCCCAAGTTCGATCACTCACTACTAGAGAGCGTTATATTATCATCATTTTTTTTATAACGTCAAAATATTTATTATCAATATCAAAAATGTTCCTTGTCGTTTTGTTTGTACGTTTTATTCAATATTAATCAACCATAAACAACTGTAGTTAATATGTATATTCAACAATCGGTAAATTAATGCTGACAAGTCGATATTTAAATGGAGAGACGCACTAATAAAAATTCCATTTTTAATGGCCGAACGTCATATACCAATAAGTAGTGATTGTCGATTTGTAATCTATTAATATTCAAGATACACAATATCGCTTCTCTGCCTATCGGCTAAGATCAAAGTGTGGTATGACTAATGTACTAACGGACTGGGACCAAATACTGTGACCGGAGCTCAAAGCCACGCTCTACCTGCCGCAGGAGGCGTCCAGAGAATATATATACGGATCCACGCGAAGAAGTGGATGTGGGATCCGTCTACTTGCGGAGGACGCGGACATAGCCGCGATCGATTCCACATTCAAACTCCTGACGTCACCGGACACCAGAGTCTCTACCGAAGCCAATGAACACCGACACAACACAAAGGTTGCCTCTCCGGAGAATGTGAGGGCGTGTTCAGAGAGACTCGCGGTTCCGGCACGTCCAACGTTTGGACGTGGGCGCGGAACGCGTCGAAGCGACTGGAGGTCGTTGGGGCCTGGACCCGTGTCCCTCCATCCAGCACGGTGGCACCATACTAAAAGCGAAGCAGAGGCGGGACGTGATGAGGACAATCCGAGACTGCGAACGACACCAACGGAGTGAAGTCCTCGTTGACAAGCCGGACCAGGGGCGGGCGATGGAATGCGTCGGAGCCCACCCCGCCTGACACCTGACGCCTGAGGAACGGGGATTTCACGCGCTTTGCAGACTGGAGGTTTGTCCACCTTGCCCGCCTCAACCTCGTGCCGCTCAATGGGGCCTCGTCGTGGAGAGTCGGTGACCGCAGGTGTAGACGATGTGGGTACATTATAAAAAGTTTAGTCCACGTCACCAATCACTGCATGCGGTACACCGCCCTATACATGGCGCATACATCCTTTCCGAGAACCAGGTCATGGGCAGCCGTGGCTTGCGCCCTGATTTAGTTCTTCGGAAAGGCCCGAAGATCTACATCGTCGACTTCGAAAACAGGATGACGGCGTTCCAGGCAGCAGCAGAGGAGAAAAGGACGAAATACGAAGAACTTCGTTCAGAGATGGCAGCGCAGCACGTGGCGGAGGTAGCTGTGGTGCCATTCATTAACGGGTCTTTGGGAGCATGGGACCCCGACAATGACAGCTTTCTGCGACTAATTTGTAGCCGCTCATACGGGAAGCTGTTTCAAAAACTATGCGTGAGTGAAACAATAAAATTCACCAGGGACATTTACATCGAACATATAACGGGAATCCGCCAAACTGAATAGAATCGACTCCCCAAAATATATATATTTTTTCCTTTTTACTTAATATACTATGTGTGTTTTTTTCTTTTTCTATTATATTTATAATTGTCTTTTTTGATTTATATCTTGTACTCGGATATTTTTTTTACATTATTACCAAATTTTAACCACCACTTATAGTTAACCATTTTTATTTTACGGCCCACATAAATCAAATAAATATATTACTTGTAAGTGGTGAATAAATTTATAGTTTGGAAATCTTTGAGCAAGCACCACGTATTTCATATTACGAACGGCCGCACTCGAATTACCGGTCGATGTGAAAAAGTTCATTCGCTACCAAAGTGCGTTATATATATAAAATAGTTATTATCATTATGAAATATGTTCGTTGTCGTTGTGCAGGACGTTTTCTATAAAATTCAAGTGTGAATCAACTGTAGTTAACCGAAACATAAACTGTTAAAATAAGTATAAAATGTTTATTTTAAATAAAAAGTATTGACGTTTATTTTGGTAGAATGTTGATTTTTCCTTGAACCAATGTAAAAACAATATAATTAATCAACACTCAAAAAAAATCACCTACATCGTTTTTTTTAAGGTAAAAAAATAGAAATAAAATTGAGCGTCAGCCTTAAAGCAGCTCTCGCACGATCAATATGACTGAGAGTATTTGGCGCATACTAACTATACTGTCAGTCAAAAGTCAGTTCAAACGGTCCGTAAAAATAAGTGTCAATTCACAGTATTGATCTGTGTTTTGATTTCGATGGCTGCGTACGAGTTGATTCCCGGGTACTTGTTTACCTGCATCGATACCGTTGACTTGATTCCCGGGCCATCGAGAGGTATGTACAAGTTGATTCCCGGGTTATTATATATTTTTTTCAATATTTGTTTAAATATTTAGCCTTCCAGAGTAACCCAAAAAAAGCCATGAGGAGGTTGACTGACAAGTTACTCAAAAATGTTGTTCTTTTTAGTTTATTCATATTTTGAAAATCATTCAATTTTTATTTATTGTACTATATTATATTTATTAAAAAAATTATTATTAAAAAAATGTTTAGTAATCAAGTATTTTTTTTTTCTCGTAAATTCGCGCGTGTTATCGGTGAACACGAGGCGCGTTGTGTGCGACGGTCGTGCAGTTTATTGATATACCATAGGGAATCAACTCTTACATACCTAATAATGACTCCGGAATCAGTTCGCTGCGATTTCGATTGTGCGGGTTACACTCGTACCCATATTTCGGCATTCGTCACCCATGGCTGCGAAAGTTGCTGTAGGTGAGTGGCGGCCCGACAATATATTTAGCTGTAGGTGAGTTGCAGCCCGAGTAATTGTCATTACTTAACCTGTTATACCCCATTTACATTCAGCCATTGCCGCTGTTCCTCGCGCTGCTGTATTTCATTGTCAAAATACTTCAGTGGCAGCGTCGTAGGTAGTGAGCATCTACATTGCCCTGTTAATGTGTGCTAATATCACGCTGTCGGTTAACCTGCTGCTCGCACTGCTCAATTTACCGCTCCTAACGGGAGCGACGGGCAGTGACAATGCGAGGAGCATGATCAGCGCGAGTTACGTGTTCACATACTCGTGCTGCCCACTTCCATGCCCACTTCCCTGCTCACTGCCACGAAAATGGGCTGAATGTAAATATGGTATAATACCTGCGGTGTTGGCTGTACATATAGTGATGAACGAATAACGATAAACAAAATGTTCCGATACGTATAGCAAGTTATATGTTTATTTAATATAATAAACATAATATATATATTTTTCTTTGTATTATCTGCCGTATGACTTGCATTAACTACGATAATCAGATAATTTCAAATGGCACAATGCAAATTGTCAAATCGTGTTTAGTCCGAAATCAATCTTTGTATCGTTTGTACAATAGTTTGTACGATATATTATACGTATTTGAATATTTTGTCGTGGAATTTGTATATAGTGAAAAATCGAAGCCACTTATTATCTACGAAGGCTACAAATTCCGTTTTCATAAGACACCGCAAGTTGATGTACAGCAGTGGACTTGCTGTTTCAAAAATTGTAAGTATTTTACTGAATTATCAACTTCAAATAAAATAGTTGAGTGTAACACCAATCACGACCATAGAAAACCTGACGAAAAAGTCTTAAACAGGTAAATAATCAGGGGTGTATTAGAACGTACACGCGGGTGTACGGCGTATACGGCTGCATCCGAATTGTATGCCACGTCTAACAGGAATCTGTCCGAATCGCTTCTCACCGGCTTTGTTAATTTGAATTGTACTTTAGATAGAAGAAAATCAAAAGTTTCTAAAGACATACGTAAAAATTTGAAAAATCTCTTTCGGTCAAGTTTTAATTCTTCATATACATGATGGAACTCGCCTAGAAAACTTCGTTTTTTATTCATTTCGTGAACATCTATTCTTTTTTTTCTTTTTAGTTAAGAGGCGTAGTCTTCGTAAAAATGAATTTTCGAACAAAAAAAATACGACGAACTAGTGCCAAATTAGTGCCATGGTACTCTAAGTCACTACATTAAAATAAAATAATGTTGCAAACAACGCTCATCGCTTGTATACACACTTCACAGCTCACCGCTCAACGCTCGTCGTTCATCGCCCACCGCTCACCACGGAACGCTTTCCAATGTGTACGTGGCCTAAGAAACCAAAAGAAGATTGTATAATCATTTACTTCTCGGTAAAGGTAATCGCTGCTTGACATCTTTCGATTGAACTCCCATGGTTGGCAGTGTTGTAATTGGATAACTTTTGCTGTACGTCTCAAACGAGCAGATGGTTGATTTCCCGAGAACAAAAATATACATTATATTCATCCAAAAAAGAAACAGATTATTTAAACAAATCGATACCATGAGTTCGTATATAAATCAGTCATTTATGGGAAATAATTATGTATAAACCTGACAAGGTTTCGTGGTATACCACTAATCGTAGCTGCTCTCTATCCAGACACAAGCCCAAAAAACCTCCACCTACTTTGTACACCGGCCGGATAAGGGGACGGTTGCCGGAACCGTCGAGACAACGTACCCACTGGATCGAAAATGTATCGCGATCTTTAGTTTCGGAACCTTTGATGTACACGGCTCGTCAGGGTACCTGATTCAAAACAAGGGCCATCGAAAACCCATCATCGACCGTTACCGAGTGGCTACATCAGTAGCGTAGGTAAATAGGATATTTAAACGCTTTTTGGGCCGATTAGTTGAGAAAAGCTTTAAGAGTTCACCCATGAACCTTCCCCTCATCAAATTTAAAAATGTATCTCCAGCATTAAAATTTTTAAAAAATAATCATTATATTCATTAAAATAAGATTAATAACCATAATATATTAACGGTGGTCAGTTGCGACAGCATCGCCATGACATATCATTGTATAAAAACCATTGTGATAATAAAATGTAAGTGTTAGACGAGAGTCGCCATAACGTACACGATAACCACCAAAAATATAGTACTGACCAACAGTACTAGTATTACGCTTATGCACTCGTTATTCGTCAACATTTAGTTAGTACCAACATTTTAATATAATTTAATATCAAACAGTACTAAACTAGTTTAATACATACACACTACGCATACGGGGTAGGGCTATAGTTCCCTTAACCCTTCTTGGCTACGCCATTCGACTAACTGTCGGCACAATTAAATGACGAATAACAGCATCTCGCCAAAATTCGACCCGACATTTGTGGCAAGCGGGCATACTTACCGCTGTACTGCCGAAACCTATCAGCGTGCCGTGTCGAACTGTCAATGCTTTTAGACGTGTTGCTGGTTGAATGCCATAGAAAAGGTGTAGAATATCTCGTTCGAATACAGTGCAAAACGATTGTTGATTAAATGGTAAAATAAATTTTTTTTAAACTGATAATTCAATAATTGCTACATGTTACAACCGTTTCCACAAAATTAATAAAATAAAATTTGTTCTGTTTACTTGTTATGCATAAACTTTCTGCAAGTTTAATATTATTTTCGTGGGTTATTACATAAAAAAAAAAATATATTTCGTATATTTATATATATTTCGTGAGCTATTACATTAAAAAATATATGAGAAACAATATTATTTTCTCTGTACATTATATGTACATTTATATGTAAAGTAGCTTTAAAAGACAAATGCTCAACTTACTTAAAACACCGAAATAAAATTCAAAGCATACTTTTTAAAAATACATTTTATTAATATTAATTTTAAAATTATTAAAATAAAACTTTTCGTTAGAACATAAAGCCATCAAGTAAACGGAATTTAGAAGAAGCCACACCCGCAAGTTTTGTCTCCTCCTGACAAACATACAACATAGTCACTTCTCGTTCAGTAATTCAAATGTACTGATGTTAGCTTTAATGTTAGAGTAAACTGACATGTAATAATACTTTAAGGGAAGGACATTTCCTATGTTTCGTTGGTTGGTTTTTCCGATATTTTAATTTTCATGGGATTTATGAATTTTAATGTTTATAACTCGCTTAAAAATTAAAATATCGAAAAACCTACCAACAAAACATAGACATAACATCTTCCCTTAAAGTATTATTACAGGTCAGTTTATTTTAATATTAAAGCCAACATCATTACATTTAAACGACTAAACACAAATTTGCCGTGTTGTACGTATGTCAGATGGAGACAGAGAATACCATTGCGCAAGGCGACTGCCACTTACGGACGGGGACAAGTTAAAGAAAATCAATTCGTGTTTTGATCGTGGTGTTGCAGGAGGTAACGCGTCACGACCCATCGGCTAAGCGTTCGAAATCGGATCACAGGTGTATGTGTGTTGGGTAGACGGATCCGACTTCACGACCCCGACGTCGTCATTTGTTGGGCAGTTGACCGGCGAACGTCTTCGGCGGGATATTGATCCCGTGTGGACCGTTAGCCACCAGCTGTCGGAGAACGCTCAAGTGTGGTCCGGCATCTTCGACTTCCGTCGGAGGCACTCTGTTCCGCGGCGGATATCGAAGAAACCCGTTCACCGACGGCCGGTTCAGGCGGCGCGGGATTTCGTCCGTGGGACGTTTAGGCGGAACCTTCGTCTTCACTGCTTTGTCACCGGCTAACATCGGTGACCGGTCGCTGCCGCTCTCCACGACGGCCGTCCGGGCTACCGTTTTGGACGCCACCGCTACCCGGGCTAGTTTGGCCGCGTTGTTGTAACGGACGAACACTTCGGTCACTTGGGGTGCTTTTCTGGCCTTGGGCAGCGACTGGACACCGAAGTCCCTCAGAGATTCTCGAGCCGTCGTCTTGGCCGTCACCGCTACCTGGGCCAACTTTGCCGCGTTGTTGTACCGGATGGCCACTCCGATCGTTTGAGGTGGTTTTTTAGGCTTGGGCAACGTCCGGACACCAAAGTCCGCCAGAGACGCCTGGGCCGTCACCTTTGCCGTCACCGCTACCTTGGCCAGCGTGGCCGCTTTATTGTAGCGTACGGTTATCTTGGACGATTTGCCGTTCTCCGCAGTCGTCTTGGCCGTGGCTACCGCCACCTTCGTGGCGTTCGCACCTACTCGGCCGGTCGTCTTGTCCACCACGTTCGAACGTCGTCCACCGTCGACCACCGGTTTCGTTGCCGCCGTAACGGCGGGCTTCCAACCAGAACCGATGTTTTCCGAATGCTTTGGAATCCCGGAAAACGCGTTGGCGCTATGTCCGTCAATATCCGTACGAGTGATCTCGTCGGCCGAAGATTTCATCTGAAACAACACGTCAAGTACAAGTTCGTCGCTGCGAATGATGTCCGTCGAACTTGCCTTTGGGAAAATCTGCTTGTCTGTCATGGATTCCATCTTTTCTTCTAAATAAAACTTTTGATACGAAACAATTACAATTTTCTGTTGACGGGAAATGTTCGCTTTGAATCACTAAATGGATGAGCTATGTAATTCACCGTGGCAATACGGTGTATTGTTGTTCATTTGCTTGTCATAGTAACGATAAGAATTATAATTTTAAAATACACAATTGAATTGATATGTGGTCCAGTGGCTTTTGCGTATTATATACGAGAATAATTAAATTAGTTATTAGCAATAAAATAAACCGAAAAATATATGTGACAAAATAGCGATGATAATTGAGATAAGATCATGGAGTTTTTTTTATTGGTCGGCCTCTACATTGCCGGTAATAGCGGTATGCAACTCACAGAAACTCGATGGTAATATTTTCATCAGATAGTGATTCTACCCGTAAATACCATTTCTCAAATTTGTTCATATATATATAATAATTCGTAAAATCTTAAACTTTTTAAAAAAATTTTAAATTTTTATGGTTAGTCATTATCAAGGCTCGGAACTTTAGGAATTTGCATCTTTGTCTTGAAATTGCATATTGAAATTCGATACAAATTCGATTCATAGTATGCATATTTCAGATATAAAAATTGTTGATGCCTAATTTTGCATATTTTGTTACTTTTTGTACCAATTCGCATATTTTGGGTTTAAGAACATTTATATGCATATTTCATGGATTTAATAAAATTTTTTAAAATAATGTATAGTTTAATAATAAAATATTAGATACAGGACAACCAAAATTCTAAGTTTTATAACGTTTGACAAAATAAATTAATTCATTAACGGCTATTATTTATATTGCTCCGGGCTCCCAGTGCACTTAACAATAATATTATAATCTTTATAATACCGAGAACTCGTAATAGTGACCACCGCCAGCCCGTATTTATGACCATAGGTAATTCGTAAACAATTATGTTTAATCATTAGGTTATCAGCTTATACACAATATTATTTCTATTCGTTATAATACTGCATACATTTAATTGACCACCTCACTTTTTTTATATATGTTGCTTACCATTATTTTATATATATATTATTCTCTACCAACGTTTTACATATTTAATCTCTTTTAAAAAGCTTTTTTTATATACACGTTACCATTTATCTTTACTTTTTATTCTTTATCTTTAATTAGTTTTTAAAAATTTATATATATTACCAGAAATTGTCTACCATTTACTATAAATTACTATGTAGATGTTATAATACTGTGCCCACAATTATGTGCCCCACCCTGAAAAAAAAATGTACCCACATAAATGTAAATCAACTATAAAAATTTATAAATAAAATCTGTTCTTATCAGCTTAACTTGAAAAAGACTCTGAGGAGACGGGACTCGATTACGTGGTAAGCGTTCTGTGAGACTTCTCCCGGCCTTTCCACATAAGTGCGCACTGGAATCCTATGGCCTTTAGACCGAGGGCGATTATAACCCACTCTTCTCTTCAACTTTTATGACCGCAAACATCACCCCTCTCGTATATATCGGTGTGGGTCAGGTAATCTAAGTGAGAATAGGGGGCTTGCCTTTCATTTGTATTATACGGTGCTTACGACGTCCTCGTGAATTATTCTTTTTCCGTCTGTTCAGACAATCCTTTAAAGAACTGGTTTATTATTATTATTATTATTATTATTATTATCGTTGTGTGTGTTATTCTTTATATTTTCGAAAAAAGGGTGTGCGTTCCACCACTTGCGGTAGTCATAGCAGACCCCCCGAGTTTGGTGACAAAAAAATTCCGTGGATCATGAGAGCTTGCTTCCGCCGCAGAGACCCCACGACCTCACACAACAGGCCGATAACTATTTTTATAACACATATTTTTATAAAAAGTGCGTAGTGCGTCCGGCTGTACGCCGCCTTTCGGAGCAGTCAGCACCGACGAATCTTTCGTCGTTCGTGATTTTTTTATTTTCAATTATTTTTCGTCTTCAAAACCGAACCCCGACTGGTGCCGACTTTTGGCCTAGCTGTTACATCGCATCGACGATGTAGATCTTCGGGCCTTTCCGAAAATCCAAATCAAGGCGCATGCTACGGCTGCCCATGACCTGGTTCTCGGAAAGGACTTCGAATTTGCGAACCGCCGCCTTCTTAATCCGTGTATTATGCCTCGCCATGTATAGGGCGGTGTACCGCATGCAGTGATTGGCGACGTGGGCTAAACTTTCTGTAATGTACCCACATCGTCTACATCTGCGGTCACCGGCCTTCCACGACGAGACCCCATTGAGTGGCACGAGGTTGAGGCGGTCGCGGTGGACAAACCGCTAGTTTGCAAAACGAGTGAAGTCCCCGTTCCTCAGGAAATGGTGTCAGGCGGGGTGGGCTCCGACGCATTCCATCGTCCGCCCCTGGTCCGGCTTGTCAACGAGGACTTCACTCCGTTGGTGTCGTTCGCAGTCTCGGATTGTCCTCATCACGTTCCGCCTCTGCTTCGCTTTTAGTATGGTGCCACCGTGCTGGATGGAGGGACACGGGTCCAGGCCCCAGCCGACCTTCAGTCGCTTCGACGCGTTCCGCGCCCGCGTCCAAACGTTGGACGTGCCGGAACCGCGAGTCTCTCTGAACACGCCCTCACATTCTCCGGAGAGGAAATCGGCAACTTCTGTGTTGGTCAGTTGGCGGCCGATCCTCCTTTTTGTTGTGTCGGTCGCGTGTTCATTGGCTTCGGTAGAGACTCGGGTGTCCGGTGACGTCAGGAGTTTGAATGCGGAATCGATGGCGGCTATGTCCACGTCCTCCGCAAGTAGACGGATCCCAAAACCCCCTCTTCGCTTGAATCCGCGAATATATATGACATATATGTCATTGGTTAGCCGTTGACGTGTGTGCCGTTTTTTCTTCATATAATTGTTATTACATTATTTTGTGTATGCAAATATGTAATCGAGCCTTTTATTAAATAAGATTGTTTTGTTTTCGTCATCGTATTCCTTCTTATCCTTCTACAAGCACGGCGGCACAAGTCGTAAATGTACGTGCCGTGATGGCGCAAACATGGGGGAATATACAGTTAACATTTTTATTAATTATCAAACGTCTTTAATCATTATAATAATACGTACGAACGATACAGTAAAATAAGCTCGAGTAATTATACCTATATATTAAATGCTGTTTTGTAATAAATGTGAACATAATAAATACATACAGTAATAACATAATTGAACAAAACGTATATCAACATTGTATTCATGAAATATATATTTTGAGTTACAAAACATGGTCAGACAAGATACAAAATGATTAATCAACATAGATTAGTTAAATTGTTAACAGCAAATAGAGTTTGTATTTTTTAACATAACCGCTGGACAGTTTATCTCGAAAATATCTTCTGATGAGTTTGATTTATAGCTATTTTCTTCGGAATTTGATTCCATTTGATACATGGTAGTACTGGTAAAATCTATACAGACCGGCGGTGAAAGCCAAAACGATGATGCCAAATAGTATCGCGAATCGAACAGTCAGTAGTAATTTTGCCTAGTGACAGAAGCGTGGGACCCAGGATGAAACTAAAATGGCATATATATGTGCATTGTATGTATATCGAGTGCCCCTTAAGTAAGTATGATATCAATATGGCCTCAGCGAACAACCATTCGACGACTAATCTTGTATCCAAGGGCTGCCAATATTTGCGTTCATTGCCTTATGTAGATCATCGTCTTCGACTTGCAAATTCAAATCGGCTGTCCACCAATAGTCGAACGTCATGACCAATTTAATTAATTTCAAACAGTCATAAATATTCCACAATGTGCTGAAATACCTTTTGGGTCCCTGGACTAATACCAGTTATACCGTGCGAACTGTGAACGAAAATATCTACTTAAACAATGATTGCATTTTTCAAGATCAAGTACAGAGAATCTTTTATGGAACCTGTCTTGTTTAGATTATTTTAAAGAGTTTATCAAGGAATAGGATCATAAAAATAGGATCATCAAAAAAATGGCATACAATCATTAATAGTTGATTATCCGGTTTATGGGCAGTGTGTAATGATAGTTTTTTTTCGAGAACGGTGTCATCAAGTACAAAAAATAGATCATTGGTAGCAAAATCACCCGCAGGAATATTACGAAAATCTTATGTACCGCACTGTATCGTTTCCATCCGAACCAATTGCCAGACTATGATGCCTCCGGTGTCTGTTCATAGGCGGACCTCAAGTAGCCCCCCAAATATTTTAATAGCCCCTCAAAATCGAAACTTTGTTAGAAATGTTATTCGTTGTTTTTATAATTATCTTTTGGTTTTTTTTGAAAATCGTAAAATAAGAAATAATAAAAAACTATTTACAATGGCATTAACAATACCAATTAGTTCGGTTACTTGCGAAGGAAGTTTCAGTGTAATGAAAAAAATAAAAACTTGGCTAAGTTTCAGCGATCTTTCAATACTATATATTTACAAAAATACATCGAAAAATATAAAAAGCGATGATATTTTGAATATCTTCGCTGATACAACTAGATTTGTCATTAAAATAAAATATTAATTATTTTTAAATATACGTTATTTAGTGTTTTTTTTTTTTTTTTAATACAATTTAAACATCTATATATTTAGTAGTAATAAGTTATACTTGTGCATGAGAAAGGGGCCTGGGGGCGAAGCCTCTGCGGGTTATTTTACTTTGAATTATTATAGCTACCCCAAAAATTTAACCAAATATCTGCTTATGTGTCTGTTGTACGTAAGCGTGAGCCACAAACACTTTTTGCTTAAAATCCATTGCCATCCCTTATCTTTGGTATGGAAAAGCTCCGAGAAAGCTGCATACTTCTTTCTTGGTGAGTATTTACTCCACCTTAATTAATGAACTTTTCCTTAAATTTAACTGGAAATTCCTTCCCTAATTGTACGAAAACAGTAACCATTTTTTGCTTGAATTGAAAGAGCTACTTATCAGGTTGATAACTTACTAAGACTAATAGTGATCCACTAAAATGGAATTTGCGAATATGACATCGAATCCATCAGATATGTTTGTTAATATAATAATAATTACCTACTGTTATATAAGTAGTTGAAATCGTTGCTGTCGTCCATGGTGCGTGGCAATTTATTTATTTTTTTTCAAATAATGTTATTCCCTACTAATATTAGCATTTATGTGTCACTTCATTTGAATTTCTTTGATGTTCATCACTACTATGATATTGTGTTTGATTATAATTTTTTTTTTCTGTCAAAGCTTTGTAGTTTACGATTGTTTCAATCATTAGACTCAGTTGTTCGGTGAAGAACGGTTACAAGTTGCGAAAACGTATGATATCTGCATTATATTTTAAATGTCTATAGTAATTTGCTTTTCCTGAATATTTTCTATTTAAAAAATGTATAATTTCATCCAATTTCGTTAAAATAATTCCTTCTGTTGCATAATATATAAATTATACTTAAAATTAATACATAATTATACGATGATATTCTGTGATTACATACACCACAAATTACATTAAACATTGCATTCATAATGAATTACCTATAATTATATAGTATATTTATAACATAGACATACGGACATAATAGACATAGGATTCTATTATGTCTATGGTTTATTCTTTATAATCACCGTGGTTGCCGGTAGGTAGTGGGGCATTTGTTGCCCAGGAAACAAATCCTTCGCACATCGAAACATTAACCGTTGTATGATAACACAGTGATAAGGAATTAAAAATAATTCAAATGGTTTAAAAATTCAATCGACAATCTTATAAAATTCACTTAATCGATGACATTATAAATGTGCAGTCCAGTCAGCCAGAATAAAAGTGCGTGACAATAGTGTCTTTTGATGAAGGTAATAATTAATTATCGATTAATGTATCAGAGAAGTTTGACATAGAAATAGACAGTGAATAAAAATTGGTTGTTTTTGAACTTATCTTTGTCGTTTATTTAGAAACTATTGAAAATCGAAAATCTTGGTGGCGCCGGTGGAACGAGAATAGCATGGCAAAAAGGAAGTGGTACTTATCTTGCTGTAACAGGATCAGATCAGTTTATTGGAATTTACAATCGTAATGGAAAATTGGTGGAAAAAATCAAAATTTCAGGGTGCCTATAATTTTATTAACCATTTTTTCAGTTAAAACATTTTTTAAGTACATAATTTGATGATTCACTACTTAGTTAGAATTATTATTTTTGAATTATTATGAATGCCAGTTGTAATTAATGTTCCAACAGATTAAAGAGCTCGAAAGTCCTATCTCAAATTTTTTATCGCTAAATTCAATTTAAAATATTTCATCCATGTTGTGACAATAATATTTTAGAGTGATGCATTATACATCACGTAATTCATATGTGAAATGTCTGATCTTGCGTACACACTGATATAGATTGATACATGTATATTAGTACAGTTAAATCTGTACTCTATAAAAATGTTATATCTAGTTATAATGTTATATCAGTTTTATGTGTTTATTTCTCTTTTGAAATATATTTGTGATCGCATAATTAATTGTATTTAAACTAACATATATTATATAATTTTTTGCAAATAAAATGCAATAACACCTATATATATTTATATTTATGAAATAAATATCAGTTCATTTTTCTTTGTGTTTTAGAAAATGTACTAGTTTAGCATGGGATCGCGATGGTGATTTATTAGGAATTCTATGTGATGGTTCATCTACTTTAATGCTATGGGAAGCTAATTCCTCGAAAATTGAACAAATTAATCCTGTCTTTAAAGACAGTCTTACATGTATAATTTGGTCAAAAATCAGTCAAACTGTTGCTATTACTTCAGCCAAAGGAAACCTAACAATTTATGACTATCGTACTTCTAAGTAAGAATAAAATTAATTTTTGTGCAATGTTTTAATTAATTTAGCCTTGTTGAGGTTGTGGTTTTAAGAATCTCGTTGGAAGTTATACTACGGAGTTAATACCGCTATTTTATTCTTTATTTTTAATGTGATCTATTACTTAATGACTAATTACTGGTGACTCCATGTATATAGATCAAATTTATAATTATTTTTACATGTTTATAAATAAGTGGTATAGGAGTCATTCTAAATTTACCGATAACTATATTTAAAGAAAATAGTTTTTTCCAATGGCGTGGTGTTAACACCGTGGGCGTAACCACTAGGAGTTTAACGTACTAATTTTTGTGCAATATCTTATTGAATGATTTTTAGACGAACACCAGTGTTAGGTAAGCATACAAGAAGTATTACATGTGGTGAATGGAATAGAGACAATATCCTAGCTTTAGGATCCCTGGATCAAACAGTATCTATAAGCAATATTGATGGTGATACATTAAAAATTATATCACTTAGAGGAGAACCTTCAAAAATTACATTCTCAAAAATGAAGTCGGATCGTAGAAAGCACTCTGAAGAAACCGTAAGTTTTATATATTTATAAATATATAGTTATGATTTTATGAAATAGTTTCTTGTATTCTTAATTTATATAGGTAAGCGTTTTAGTAAGCAATAAAACATTATACCTTATTGATTTGCAAGACACTGATAATCCATATGAACTAGCTTTTAATTTAAAATATGGGTCAATAATTACTTACCATTGGTATGGAGATGGTTATATTTTAATCGGTTTCAGTGAAGGTTATTTGATATCTATATCGACTCATCCTAAAGAAGTAGGTAAAGAACTCTTTCAAGTAAGAAATCATAAAGAAATACTATCTGATGTTGGTTTATCTAAAACTGCTGGAAAAGTAGCTACATGTGGTGAATATACGTAAGTATTTACATTAATAATTAATGTAATATATAAATCAAATAATATATTTTTAGAATTAAAGTACATGAAATTGGAAAATTGCAAGAAACTACAGCTGTATTAAATGTTGACGAAGGTAGTGTTCTTGATCATATTTCATGGAGTGAAGATGGGCGATTAATGGCTGCTACTACGTCAGATGATTGTGTTCATATTTATTTAGAGGCCTTACCTATGGTATCATCAGCATATAACAACTATGTTGCATTTTTAACTTCTTTGAATCAAGTTACAGTACATTACTGTCATTCGGACAAAGTTAGTTCTCTAAAAAATATTTAAAAACACTAATTTGTTACATTATCATTATATATTTTAGAACCAACCACCTGATATGGTCTCTATTACTACAGAAATGGAACCAAGCTTTTTAGGCCTTGGTCCTAATCATTTAGCAGTTGGCATGAATAACAGAATTTGGTTTTACAAAATTAACTCGTCTGATTCAACTAAATTATCAATGTCATTACTTGGTGACCAGGAATATTTAGGTAGCATAAAAAATGTTTGCATAAATAGTGAATTTATATCAGTTTTGTTTGAAGGAAGAATCCAAATCCATACGGTTTGTATATTAATTATTAAATTGTATAACATTAAAAATATTAATAATGAATCACAATATCTTAATATTCATAACAGCATGACCTTCTTATGTTATTTATAAGTAAGCATAAATACAGAAAATAAGATGGTTATTAGTCTAAAATGTATTGATATTAGTTATTATATTTAATGTGATAAGTATAATTATGTCTAATTTGACATAAAAATAATTGTTGAGTTAAAGCTTAAGAGATATTAATCTTAGTTATCATTATTATTTTAGTTTTACAATCGTATTTAACATTTTTTTTTCTATTATTATTATAATAATATTTATTCACATTAATTGTATTAAACAGTAAGTAAAAAATGTATGAATTGAATAGACTGTAAATAAAAAAATTAAAACAAAGAGTAAGTGTAACGGAAATGAGTATGCCAAGAAGGATATATGTAGTAAATGGTGACATGAAAAGACAAAATAAACAATATATATACATACATTATTCTAACTGGGATAACTGAAGAGTTACATCATTGATAGGTAAATTGAAACAAAATAGCTTTTAATGATTTGAATATGTTAAGATGAGATATGTAAAAGAGGCATTAAAATTTGTAATTAAAAAAAATAAAAAAATAGATAAAAATAAGAATATTAAAGAAGAGGTAATTGTATTCAACTGTTGGTGGTATAAAATCAGCCGGTGTATGAAGGAGATGTGAGTAATTTAGATGTTTGGAGATTGAGAACTTGGTTGGCCAATCTCAAGTACTTGAGAGCAAAGACTAAAAAGGAAAAGGACAATTAATTTAATATAATTAATTATTTAACTCTTATTTATAATTATTTCAAATAATTTATATTTTATATTTATTATTGTAAATTATAAAAAAAATTATAATAATTTATCATAAGATTATGTAATTTAGATTGAATCAATTGTTTCAAAGACAGTCAATGATGGTGTATCAAAAATATTTCCTACCGATAAAGGAAAAAACATCAACAGTCAGTATTTAACTAATGAGTTTCTCATCTATAGCACTGAGGTAAAAATATAATTGATTATTTTTTGTATAAAATGAAATCCTAATATAATATTACTAGAACTTTTATGAATATAGGATATTCATACTGAAAAAATTATTAATTTAAATAATTAAATGTTATGTATTTTGTAAATATATCACAGGTAGGTATTATTCACTATTTTCATCTAGAAGACTGGAATGAAGCTTTCACTTATAAACATCACTGTGGTATTGTCAATTTATATCCTAATCAAGAAGGTATAAGATGTGTGTTAGTTGATACAAAAAATAAAGCTTATTTATACACCCCAGTATGTCCAATTGTTAATGTTATAAAATATATAATAAGCAAATGAACATTATATTTAATTATTCTTAAGGTTTCTGAAGAAATTATCCCTATTAAAGATTTTCCAACTTCGGCTTGTTCAGTAATGTGGGAACTTTGGCCATCTGAAAAGCATGTGTTTATTGCATGTAGTGATAAATTATGTTTAACATTTGTGTATGTAAGAGATTCAATCAATGGTAATTTATTAAATAATATATTGCTATGTATACTATTTACAGTTATTGTTTTACATCATTAATTTACACTTAGGTAGTGAAATCCATTACATTGGTTCCACCAAATTACCTGAACGTCAAATTCCATTGTTTTTGTTCCACGGTGATTTAACACTGGAAACATCCAATGGAAAATTAAACACTATAATATTATCAACCCACACACCAATATTAATACGGCCAGCAGCGACCACACTTAGTCACCCAACAGAGAGATTAGAACAAGACTTGGACAAACAATTAGCTCTTATTAGGATTAGTGATGCATGGAAGACTTGTCAGTTATTAAACAAAAAAGAATATTGGGAGAAATTGGGTGAAAGCTGTTTAAATTATTTTGATATAGAAACAGGTAAGTTGTTTAATGTTTAACAATTAGTATTTAAAAAAAAATTTCAAATCAATTTTTTTTATTTGTTATTAATTCAAGCTCTTCAAGTATATACTTATCTGGGTGATGTTTCAATGGTATGGTCATTAGAATTAATAAAAGATATAGAAGACAAAAACTTGTTTGCTGGTTATTTAGCTATGTATATGAAAGAATTTGATAAAGCTCAAGTAATTTATTAACAAGAAATAATTTTTATAATTCATTATAACCTTAGTATTGGCTTTAGAAATTGTTCTTAGAATCGTCTAATCCAATTCAAGCCTTAGAAATGAGACAAGACCTATTGCAATGGGATGTTGCATTAGATCTTGCCAAAACCCTTGCTCCCGAACGAATGCCTTACATTTCTTGTAAATACGGCCAACAGTTCGAACTTATGTTTGTATTATATTTTACACACTATGTCTTAGCTAGAATAATTTTATATGACTTTTTTTTCGTCTTTATTTTAGTGGTAAATCTGATGAGGCAATATTACAATATGAACAAGGCCTTAACTCAGATACAGATACTGATAATTTCAGATATTGTCGTGAAGGGATAGCCAGATGTTTGATAAAATGTGGAAATACTAAAAAAGGCATAGATATAGCATTAGATATTGGGTCAAAAAAATTATTGAATGAATGTGCTGAACTACTAGAAAATACTAAAGTATTATAATAATACATAGTAAACAATTAAACAGTGTATATTTATTTTTATGACATTCAACTTACATTTAAAATGTAGAAATTAGGTGACGCAGCAGATTTATATGAAAAGGTTGAGAATTGGGACCAAGCAGCTTCATGCTATATTCGCTTAAAAAATTGGTCAAAAGTTGGTGAATATGCAACATACATTACATCAACAAAAATCCATGCTCAGTATGCTAAGGTAAAAGTTAAAATGTTTTATTGTGATTCAAAATGGAGCTAATACAATTTAATAACAGGCTATGGAAGCTATGGGAAATTATAAGCAAGCATTATATGGTTATAATGCAGCTCATGACTATGAAAATGTTATTCGAATAGATTTAGATAAGCTAGATGATCCACAAGATGCTATTGCAGTTGTGCAAGAACATCGTAGTACTGAAGGTTCAAAAATGATTGCCAGGTAAATTGCAAACATTGAGACTTATAAATTTTTTTTAAAATTAAAAAAAAAACCATTTCAAATTGTTATTATTAAAAGAGTATATCTTACAAATTAATAAACAAATATTTTCAGATATTTTCAGAAAAACAATGAAATACTGTTGGCAATTCGATTTTTGACTATGTCACATTGCTTTACAGACGCTTTCAGATTAGCTTGTGATCATGACCATTTAGAATTATATGGTGATGTTTTGTTAGACGAAGATGAAGAAGTTTCTGTTCCCGAGTTTGCCAGTCTAGCTAAATATTATGAAATGAAAAACAGTCCTGTTCTTGCTGGGAAATATTATTTTTATGCAAAAAACTACCAAAAAGTAAACTTTTTAAACTTTTAGAAATTGAATCTAACTAATTTTACTCATAATTTAGGCTGTTATAAATCTACTCGAAGGTAGTAAAGCTGATCCAGAAAATGATGAAATCTTGTCATTAGCTATTGAAGTAGTTGCTGCCGCTAAAAAAAACTCAATCGATGATGAATTTATAAAATTATTGCTAGGTGAAGTTGATGGCCACACAAGGGTAATCAATACAAATAACATAATCAGTTGTAAATTAAGAATTAATTCAATTTAAACTGTATGTCTTGCATATCTATTAATTTCAGAATCCAAAATTTTTGTTCAAACTCCACATGGCCAGAAATCGATATCTAGAGGCCGCAAAAGTTGCTATAATATTAGCAAATAATGAACAAGTCAAAGGTAATATAGTTTCAACAAGTACTCAATTTCAAACTCCATGTACAAAATTATTTTGTTGCACAATTTTGTTAAACGTTGAGTATGTAATTGTTTAACAATATTTTACAGGTAACTATAGGCAGGCACATGATGTACTGTACAACACCATTTGTGAATTACGTAATAATCAGTTAAAAGTAAGCAACGAGATGATTGCTAATTTAGCACTACTCCATTCGTATATACTTGTACGAGTGTATGTACGCCTAGACAATCATAGCAAAGCAGCTCCATTATTGATCAGAATTTCAGAAAATATTGATAGATTTCCCACACGTATGTCAATTGATATTGTCATTGATATTAAATATGCTAAAACATTTTGATGATTTATTTTACCTATTGTGTACATAGATGCCGTGCAAATTTTAACATCAACTGTCATTGAATGTTACCGCTCCAACATGAAGGAAAGTGCTTTTAAATTTGCAACTATTTTAATGAAATCTGATTATAGACATCAGGTAATTTTAGTTACTGAGGTAATTTTCATATATTTACAGATTTTAATAACAAAATGTGTTTTAGATTGATGAGAAATATCGAAAAAAAATAGAAAGTGTCATTAGAAAGTCTCCTAGAGTTGGTTCCCAATCAAATGATATTGTTACCAGAATAGAACCATGTCCGTATTGTGGATTTGACTTGCCAATGACAAGTCTCACATGCACTAGCTGTAAAAGTACTATACCTTTTTGTATAGCATCTGTAAGATAAATGTAATTAGAAACAAAAATAGATTGTTATTATTTTTCATTTATCTTGTTTTAGGGGTGGCACATTACTAAGGAAAATCTTACTTTCTGTCCAAATTGTCGATTTCCTGCATTGTATAATGAATTTGCTGGGTAAAGCATTTTTTTACGACTTATGTAATTTTAAGAACTAATTGTTATAATTTAATTTATAATACTTTTTTTTTAAATTTTAGATTATTGGAGTCTGGTGAAAACTGTCCAATGTGTTCAAATCCAGTAAAAATAGATTATTTACAAATAGTTGTTGATCCAAAGCCTTTCTTATTTACCGAAGAACACGATTGAATAATTATTTTTAAGTTTACTATGTGCACAATTCCGTCCAATTACAATGGGATAGATCTCTCTATGTACTAGACTTTTAATAAAGTATAATATACATTTTACTTTTTAATTTAATATTTATATACATGCGTCGTATAATAAAAATTAATAAAATCCAATCAAGCATAGTATTTGAAATATAAAACGTATCAAAATTATACCTGTTAAGAACTGTTGAATTGGTTATGGTTATCAGAAGAAGAATAGGTATATATCATTAGCATACACATTTTTGATTTTTTTTTTTTTTTTCATAAGGGGTAACGGCCTTTAAGACCAGCCCTCCAACTTAATACTCCTCCATCTATTTCTATCTTCTGCTGCTTCCCTCCATTGCAGACCAGCTTAAATTCTTCCTACATCTTGAATAACACAGTCTTCCCATCTTAAGCGAGGCCTACCTAAGGGTCGTTATTGATCACGGTCCTTATTATTGATCCTTGTTTCCTCCATGCATGCCCTGCCCATCTTAGTCTTCTGACTGAGATTTCTTTTGTGAGGTTAGGGCGTTAAAAAAGATTCTGGACACATTTTTGATACGATTACAAATTACAAATACATTTTTATTTGAAAATAAAATAACCAAGAGTTTTAATTAAAATGTTTAATTTTAATCCTTAGTAGTCCAAGAATTAAAATTGTGTAATGTAAGGTATAATTAATACCTAGGTCATTCAGTAAATATTGAATAAAATAGAATTACATTTAAATAAATAGTATATACTATTTACTTACATAAATTGTCAGTTGTTCAAATAACTTTTTTCTTTGTTTATTACTTAACATTTAATTTAGAATAAACAAAATAATGAATTTTTTCAAAAAAAATTTTTTCCACAAATGAATATCTGAACTATTAGTTTACTTACTGTTTTAATACTTAAATATTTTTCTAAGATTTCAGTTTTTACTTATAAATACGCAATTAAAATTTATTTTTAAAAAATTATGATACTATACTTTTTAAAGTAACTGATAGTTCAGAAACTGTAAGGTTTGTAGATAAATATAGGGAAGTATTAATAATTAATTAATTAAAAAATCTTTCTTTATTTCTTGTAGTACACATTTAAATACAAAATCTGAACAGGTTAATAATCATTAATAAACATATAAATTCTTTTTCAAAATAAGACCAATCAATTATAACGACAGTTTTAAAAGAAGACATACAATTACCGATATAATGGCTTATATATATAAAAAAAAAATATATCAAAATAAATGTATTGATTGTAAATAGGTTTATTAATATACATATATATAAATATATATTAATTTTAGTATAAAGCATGACTACATTGACACATAGAAACTAAATAGTATAATTGTTTGGTTGACAGAACATTGTCAAAATGTATTAGTTTCACATCACGAGGCCCACTTATTAAATACATCACAATGAAATAAAATAAAAATATTCACAAAATCTAGTAGTTTTAAATAAATTAAATATTAAAAAAATAAAACAAGCTAAGGTAGTGTACCTCAGTTCCATATAGATTATTTAATAACTTATGTTGCAAGGTTCATAATCTGATTTTTAGAGTTCAAAGGTTTGGTAAAGTTATGATTTCAAAATATTATCAGCACCTCTTTTATATTATTTTTGAAAATATATCAAAATACAAAAATATAACTGATTAAAAAGGTAAATTTAAATTTGTTATACAAAACATAAATGATAGTATAATGAAAATTTCAACTAATGAATAATATTTTAATTAACATACAATTTATAATAAACTAAGTAATGCTAGAAATATAAACGTTTGTGAACAACTTTTTAGACCACTTACTAAATTTTCAGACTTATGGCGCTGAACATTAAATACAGGGTGTTTAATGTAAATTAACTTGATATTTAATTTTTATGACTTGATTTTTATTGCAATGGAATATATTAAAGAAGTAAATGTATTTATATAATGAAACATTTTATAATATTCTATAACCCAGCACACCCTGTAATAATATTGGTACAAATGTTATTAATAAAATTAAAAAAAAATTATATGAATAAGAGTACAACCAAATTTAAAAATGGATTATGGAAGACTTCCATATATGAATAAATAGTTAGTCATTTCAGTCATAGAAATCTAGTAACTTTAACATTGTGCACATAAAAAATGTCATTAAATATAAATTTTCATGAAAGTAAATTAAGCCTATATAATTACAAACTTGTAAAATTTTGAATAGACTAGTATAAAATAATCAGTACTCCATAATATACTTTTTCAACAATAGTTGATAACAACATGTAATAAATAATTTCAATACTAGTATAGATGAATGAACTACATTAACAATGTTTTATGAACAATAATTATTTACAGACACGTGTTTGGCCTTGACCCCTAGATAATGTGTATAAGTATTTAGAAAAACAATCCCTAACATATTGTGCATCAATATCACAGTTATTAATATGTGGTATTACAGTTGTATTAGGGCCCCATACAATTGGTGCTATATCAGCTTTGATAACAGCTTCCATGTTACTGTCAATATAATAAGCACTCTCACGCTTAAAAAAATTATGAAGATAACAACAAGCTTTTACTATAGTTTGCACCTTCTTTGCTTCTAAGTTAACAGGAGTTTGAAGTACACCAAATCTCCATGCCATAATGGCCAAAGTTTTGGCAGCTCTTTGATTGGCCCTTACTAATTGACGATTAAATAATTTATTTGCCTCACCACCTTTATCATTAATTGCTCTGTAAGGCACCATAAAATTTTCTTGCAATTTGAAACATTCATCAGCTACAAATACATATGGTAACTGATTAGAATTAGACTGACATGGTAGCTTTGTTGATCGAAATTTACGTTCCAAAATTTTATTTGGTGGGTTTTCTTCTGAAAGATGTCCACTAGGACACGTATCCACTATGAGGAACTCATAATTAGCATCAATTACTGCTGATAGTAATACACTAGGTCGACGACGTTCGTTAAGATAATCAGAATCAGCCTTAGATGCCTTGCGGAGCTCTATATGACGAGCACATGCAGCACCAAGGCATGATGGAAATCGTGTAGTACGTTCAAATGTTGCTGACACTCGCATCCATTCTTCTTCTATTTGAGGGCACTGTAAAAATAAATAAATTATGCTAGTTGATTAATTTATAACAAAACTATGAAAAATCTGAATTTTAATAATTAGAATAAAATTATTAACAATTATAACATAAAAAAAGATAATAATTTTATAACATCTTAAATACAATGGAAAAAAATGCAGAATAATAACTAGATCCTCCTCACTTTCAACTGATATCAACAAATCATTCAACCATGAAAATAAAATGTTCTTTATTTTATTCACTTAAAATTTAAATAGTTTTGGAGTATATACATTCTTTTAGTATTGTTAAATTTATGTTTGTGAAATGACATTTAATGTTAATAATATTATTTATTTTGATAATGGATTGTATGAATTCAAGTTGGAACTATATATAATTAAAGGGAGGATTATTTGTAAATCTCACAGTAGAAGCCTGAAACTAATTATATTATTCACTTTTGTAGTTTATTCTTTACAGCGCAATGATCATATACAAGTATATTAAAAGGAAAAAAAGTAGACAAATGATATTAAAAATAAGTTTACAAAAACATTTAATCAAAACATACATTAAAAACAAAGATATTTATAACATAGTATATTTAATCTATGGCTGTACACTAAGTGTAAATATTTGTTATATGATGTTAACAATTATTTACACTACTATGCATTATGGGTATATGTCAACTCTATAGCAGAACCAAGTTAGGTTAGGTGCTGTGAATTAAATGATATACATGTATATATTTAGTTGTACCATTGATTATACAATATTATATAGTAGTATATAGTATATTATATTGTAGCTATCTAAAGAAAATCAAAGTTATAAAATATAAATATAAATACACAATATACAACATATAGTGTTTTTGGATTTGTAGAAAATCTTCTAAGGTACTCCGAGTCAAAAAAGTTTGGAAACCTATGCTCATCTAGTTTCTGTATAAGCTATGATGGTCGATACACTCTATGGAAGCATGTATACTCTGGAGAACAATCTATGGGAGATATTATATTTTATGAAGATTTATGAACTTTAATTGATCTGGGATGAGGTGGATGTATAGTGTATGGGGTTAACTAGGTAATAATCAAAATTGTAAAGAAAAGTAATAATGTCATAAGTCATGATTTTTTTTTTTGTTCTAAGTACATACACTTCTTCTTTTCCTTTGCCTTTCTTCCAACTATTTGGAGTCCATCACCCTTGTCATAAATCATCACTTGCCTCTATTTTCTACATACACACATCAACAGCCTTCGTATCATTCTCAATCGTATCCAACCATCTTTCTTTTTCTCTAAGTATATATATTGTTTATTCATTTTTAAATTGCAATATAAAATGAAGAGCAAAAAAACGTACTAGCAAAAACAAACCTTTTTACCATAATTTTTTTTTTGTGTCTGTATACAAGGTAATTGATAAAAATAGATATATCTATAAATAGATATTATTTTATATAATTTTTTTACCAATTTACAGTTTACTTTTACATTATAGTAAATTAATAGCTATTGGAATATAAAACAGCATAGTTAACAAAACTTTTCAAATACCTATCAATATAATTATTTAACTATCATAATATTTGTATAGTTGTATATTTTGAATTCAAAGCGTAATAATGAAACTACGAATATATTACACGTCATCAATAATAAAAAAATTTTCTTTTTATTTTTTTTTGTCCTGGGGGGTTTGAACCCGCCCCCCCTTATATGTACGTCACTGGGCTATATAATATTCAATATTATTAATACAATTAACACATATCTGCAGGTTTAATTCTTAAAACTTGATGAGTTCATATCTTCCTAATCTATTGCTATCTATGATGTCATAAACAAACAATACACAATTACTATTGAATACAACCAACTAGTTATATGAAATAGGTAAAACAGAAAAATACAAAATATATTTTTTGTTTTTATTTTTGAACATTAATTCTTTTTTATATGAAAATTAAATAAAATCTTATTATGTTTCATGGCTTTTTAAATATTGAAGAAAAAATTAAACAAGGTCATTCATACATTGTTCATATGAAACTCAAAAATAGATACAAAATGAAATTTATTGTTATTTTTACTGACTCAATAAAATATAATTGGTAATAACAATTGTTTGATAGATTTATAATATTATGACTAATTGATTAACGAATAAAAATTATAAAATTGAAATATTGAGAAAAATAAGATAACATAATCAAAAATACATGAAAAATCATTTTTGTTTCGTTTGGCATATTTTTTAAAATAGTTTAATAATATTTGTCGATAATATCAATGTTGAAATGGTTATCATCATTTGCAGTTGCATTTAATCTTATGTCAATATTTATATTAATTTCATCAATCAAACTTATTTAACCATACAACTAATTTATCAATATCATGTAATAAAATTATGAAAATATATTTTACAATAATTTTTTTTACAAAACTGATTAATTATTAATAAGATAAAAAATATACCTTAATATAATCTTTGAGAGCTTCCATGATACAATCACAGGTTTCTACAATGATCTTTGCCAACATTTGAGGTGATATGTGAGTATCAATCTTAATTTCTTGTAGCGTAGAGCTAGTACCAAGAAATCTTAATGTTGCTGTTAAACGTCTAGCAGCACTGACTTTTAGTCCATTTTTGACTTTGGCCATGTGTGGATGCAACTTTGTCAACAACTTGTGAAATGTTTGTCTATCAACACGTAATCGTCTGCCACGGTCTTCTTTGGCCAACCATTCCAGCTCTTTCTCCAGTAATGCATCTCTAGAGTGACCGTCCCGCTGGCCAAAGTATGGACGTTGTTCCATCGACTGATATGATGTTGACGATGACGAACTACATTCAGACTGCTGTTGCTGTAGATCTGGTTTAAGAAGCAGCACAAACGCAGCCAATTCAACAGAATCTAGCGAATCTATGTTCTCGGCTAATTTTGCCAATAATAGCAATTGGTCGGTGGTAAACATGTCATCATTGCACAAAGGATCAGTTTTAGTAAATTAATAGTTTCCAGTTGATATTAAAAACGTACAAAAATAAAAGTGAAAAAACGCGAAAAAATCATAAAAATCAACTACAACCGTGAAGACCAATGATTCAATTGGTTCATGTCGAATATCAATTTAACGACAATAGAGATTACGGGACCAGGCTTCAATGAGCAGCATAAAAATTACAATAAATAGGCAACAGCGATGATAGATATTGGTTTATATTCTACAGGACGAAAATTTGGAAAACGCCGATGCCGAAAAACTGATAATCCGTAGTAATGATTACGCGATACAGTGCAGATACAGTTGTGCAAGATATTTTGTAAATGGGAAATTTAATATTATCCAGTGACAATTTTATTTTAAGCAAATAAGAAGGGCAATAACAGTGCTTGGAAGGAACGCGTTCAAAAGAACTCGTTCTTTTTATTTCGTTCCATTCTTAGGAACTTATCAGGAACGCAGTTCCTTTTTCGTGTTTATGAACGTATTGGAATTTCGTTCACTTTTTAAAGGAACACGAATGATTTTTTTCGTTCCTTTTTTCGTTAATTGATTTTTGAATAAAAATAGTTAAATCATTTTTAGAACTATGAGAAAAAAAGTTTAAAACTTCTTTAGTAAACATAAAGAGCTAAAAATAAACTTTATTTTTTTTATACAAAATTATTGGTGTATACAAAGTGTCCATTCTGTCACAGCGACCTTATTGGTGGGACATCGTTAGTGGCTTGAAAAATACTTGACGATACGGGTATGTATTATTTACAATTGGTAATTTATTACGAGTATATTTTTCAATTTTTAAAGCGTGCCTATAGACTATAACAGCTAATGCAATGTCTCTTTTTCAGTACAATCAGTTGTCTGCTGAGTGCTGCCTACACAGGTTTATAAATTAATTTCGTGTTATTTTTACTAGTTTTTTTATTACTTATTAAATATTACCAGGACTCGGAAGTTGTAGCACTAACATTTTTACTTATTAGCTCTTAAATAGCACAAAAAATAAAAAAATATGCATTTAATTTGAAAAAATTATAAATTGATTGTAAAAAAAAAATAAATGTAATTTTACAAATTTTTGGGCTCATAGATGGCTAGACTGGTTAAATTATAAACTGTTAAAAAAAGGTTGAATTAATTAATTAGTAAATATCATTATTATCAACAAATTATGATTATTTACTGTATTATGTGAAAATATAGGTACCCAAAAATAGCACTAAATCCTCTATTAGCGAAATAGCAATAAAACTTGTATATATGCAAAAAATAGCAAAATAAAATTTTGAGTATGATATCCGAGTAATGTGAAACATATTTGTATCTTACATTGGATGTTCTAGGATGAACCAAGAATTATATGCATTTTCTAGAACTTCCGAGCCCTGCTTGTTACAAATTAATAATTATGTCAGACGAAAGCATGAGTACAATTTCGATCTCACGTATTGGTATCTATGGCCAGGAGTTGAAAAATATTTTTTTTTCTCAAATTTTTTATTGACCTATTACATATTATAAAATAATTAAAATTAAAGCAAATATTATAAAATTAACGTGTATGAAATAAACAAATTTAAAAAATAAAAACAAAACAATAATACCCAATAAAATTAATTATATACAATTAATTATTTTAAAACTTTTGAAGAACGATAAATGTTCTTTATTTAGGAACGAGAAAAGGAACTAGTTCCTTTCTTCAAGACAGGAATGGTAAAGGATTTAGTTCCTTTTTAGCAAGATGAATGTGAACGTGAACGAGTTCCTTTTTTAAAGGAACTTTCCAAGCACTGGGCAATACTACAATTACATACTACAACTTATGCTATCATCGATTATAAACAGGATCGAAGCAATAAAGGGAGGTGAGAAGTACCTATACCCCGAGTTAAATTCCTGGGAGGACGCAAAAATAAAAAAAATTTCATTTTATATTAAAAATTACAACGGTCAATATTGTGTCTTTTATTTACAAAAACTTCATCATATTAATTGAAACAATTGTTGAAAATAACATCTAATAAGTTTTAATAAATTTATAGTTATTATTAATAACTATAAATTTATTAAAAATACATTATGGCACATTTTTAAGTTTCGCCCCAAGAGCAATATTTGGTTGCTACGGTACTGGTTATAAATACTATTTATAATTTATAATAATTTTTCCAAATACTCCTCTGAATGTCCCCACATGTTGATACCAAAGATTTATCTATAAAAATTTCCGATTACGGAGTAAAGATATATAAGTTATATATTTAAATAAAAAAGTTATAACTTCTAGTAATTATTGAAGCATTAGCATAATAATATTATTTTACAGAAAATATGTTAAAAATATGAAAAACGAAAAAAAATTGGTAAAGTAGTGATGTGATGTACTCGTAACATTATAAGGTTGTACCAGGTATAAGTTTCAAGAATATTGAATTATTAAATTATTAACAAAAATTATTATTATATATATATTATTTTCACTGTAATTTATCTTATAAGTTACCGGGGTTGTACATGAACATTATATACTCCGAGCCAATATTGTACCTAACTAACAGTATTTGTTAAAATACAATTTAAAATTGTAAAAAAAAAATATACATAATCCTATCATATATGAGCACATTGCGATTTACTTTAGTTTGAAATTGTTTATAATAAAAAATTAATTTAATTACATATTTTATTTTAATACATAACATAAAGGTGCATTTAATAAAATTAAAATATAATATCTCACGTAAACCACGTGATTGTTTTCCTATTCTTAACCAACTATGGGTTTAACTTTGTTAGTGTAACAATAAAAGTACTGATTTTCTTGAAATTTTAATTGACCAATAAAGTTGATTCACCAGCTCTTTTAATTTAATTTTAACGTATCTGAGCGTCAATATAATAATATTACTTTTTTTTATTATATTTTTATATTCTTGTATTATACTTATTTGGACACTATTTTTCGCATGAAAAATAATGTATATTTAGTATACAATATAATATAATAATTAGTCGATTTTCTATGGGAACGAGAACATGTTTACAAATTATGATGATTAGATATTTTTTATGTTTATGTTTATTGCGTGACATTTTGACTTTGTTACGAACATTTTTGTTTATAGGTACTAACTTATTGTTGTCTCTTGTCTGTCATTGTATATTTTAAATTTTTTTTTATAACTCATTTTAACTAAAATAACACGAACATTTAGAATAATTAAAGTTTGTAAGTTTTTAATGTGTGAATAAAATGGTTTACATGCGTGATCGATTAAGGTTTAGCCTCGAATAACCGGGTATGGTCGAATTTTATTTTAGTAAAATTGCACTTAGGTTGAAAAAAGGTAATGGTTGAACTGCATTCCAGTAAAAAGCAGGTAGTGGTCGATTAAACTCGTGCTCAAAAAAAGTATTTTAGCAAAATATCATGCATTGGAAGAGTATAAAAAACACTAATTTTCCTTTCTATTTATACGCTTAGAACTGCCAATGATTTTAATGATGGTTGAAAATTATTTTTTTATACATACCATAATTAAATAATGTATAAATAATATAAATAATCAAATCGCCAAGTATTATTATGGTTATTTAATTTTTTTTCAACTCGTTTTGATTATTTTTTGTAATAATAACAAACTGAATTCAAAAACTCGAACCTGGTAATACGCACTTGAGTATATAAGTTAATATATTTTTCAATATCATTTTTTTTTTTTTACCTTGTCGTTGAAGGTCTTATGTCAGTATCCTGCATTCAAATATACGTATCTGTTAGTAATTGTGCAGTAGCATACGTAAACATAAGATTTGTAACATTTTTAATGTTATTATAAAAACAATTATTTTTAAAGACGTTGAAATATAACACATTATTCGTGTATAAATCTTGTACACGATAAATGTTCAAGTATATCCAACAACACAGTTATAATCGCTTATACACGTGAACGTTCGTAGTGAAAACCCATTTTAAGTTTTAACTCCTTTTTTGAACGAGTGCAGCTTAACTATTACCTATTTTTAACCCAAATTCAATTTGACCATTTTTTTTTTTTTAGGTAATTAGTGCAATTTAATATATATATATATTCTGGTATTTAACCTTATGGTTGGTTTTGCAGTCGGATATGCAATCTCCATTCTTCCCTGTTTCCAGCTAACCACTTCAGTTCTGTGTAGTTTTAAACTTTATTAAAGTTTATAAAATGTTATATAAAATAATACAATTTTAATTTTAAGTATTAAAACAATTTCCTACTAGCTCATACCTATTTTTTAATTTCTATTATTCGAATAAAAGTACTATACATTGTACCACTAGCTTATATTGCAGACTGCAGTAGTTTTATTTGATTATGTGTTTTAATTATATCGCAGGAACGAATTAAAAATTTAGATTTTCTATCATAGAATAGTATGGGTAATTAATATATTCTATATGGACACACTGCAAATATTGGCGCCAGCGGTAAAAGTGTAAGGAAATCCACACCCACACTTTCCCGACAAAGGGGGCTGAAAGCGATCGATTTCCATGGCGCCAGCTGATGTTATATGATAATCAGCAAGAAAAAAAAAATGCCTAAATATTTATTGTTATTTTGAATTTTCGTATTTTGAATTTTTATTTTAGTAATAATAAATTATTTTTAATAATCACCCTCGTCAGTTATAATTGGCGATCGTATAATAATAGGGTAAGTAAAATTACGATTAATCTTGATGAATTCTGCATTTTTTATCAATACATTTCGTTACGTAATATATTAAAAAATTTTCAAATAATATATTGGTGAGTCGTATGCAGCTTATACCATAACTTAAATATATTATCATCGTAGTTGCAATATTTTATTAAACAAATAATACGATATTCGGTTGACCATTAGTAATCACATTACACTATAATTTACAACTTATGCACTTATAGTAATATATATTGGATTTTTAAGCTAACCTTAAGCTATTTTTTCACAAAAAAGTAATTGCTGGAAAAACTATAAGATATTTAAAATAACTAATAGTACTTGAACAAAATAAATGGTGATAGACATTCTAAAAAATAAGTAAGTAGATAACCTGTTGCCTCTTATATAAGAAAAATATTTTAGGGAGGTTTAGATATAGTGTTTTTTCTAAAAATTTTGTATTCAAAATATATCAGTTACCACGTTTACACTATTTATGTGACAATCTAAAGGTAAATTTTTAATATATGCTTATTTTTCTTAATTTGGAAATATTTCAATTAATTTATAATGCCATCTCGTAAAAGCATAGGCCTAGGGCTTTAAGGGGCTTAGCCCCCTAAATATTCTTAGCCCTCCCAGATTAAAAATAATAAATCACTGAATTTCGTGTTTAAGATTGAGATAAAATCTAATCATCAATGTACACTTAATACATAAAATAATTATTAAGTTTGACAATTCTTATTATTCAGTGTATTACGGCTTTATATTAGGAATATCCAAAATCTAAATTTGGTTCACAAAATTGCTCTTTTTCATCTTATCTTCATATTTTTGTTAAAATTTAAATTAAACCTATAGTAGTAAATAGTGATTTATTTTGTGTGTATGTGTATGTAAATTAATAATTGGAGGTGTGGGAGCCTAGCCTCTGTAGGTCTGTATTATCTCGGTACTTATAGCCCATCTAACATGTAAGCTCTAGTTATGCCTATACGTAAACGTATGTGTATATATATGAATTATAAGTCCTATAACTGTAAAACCTAAGTGAAAGTTCATTTAAAAAGTTCTTATTTTTAAAAGGTGTTGTTAAAAATGCGTCGTTAAAAATTAAATCTTTAGTTTATTATTTATGTCAATAAATAGCATAATACATTTAGATCAAAAACTGGTAATTTAACTGTCTTTTATCGTCATAAAATAAATTTATTTATTTATTGAATAAATAGATTTACAGCGGATAACGTAAGTATATTATTGATTTATTTAATTTCAATACTTTGAATTAATATTGTTGTACCTTATTCTTAACATTATACACGTAAGATTGAATGTGATTTGAGGACAATAAACAATTATAACCTTAAAATATAATAATTTGTAAACACTTAATTTTAAAATCTTAATTTCATAATTCTTAATAAACGTACATTTAAAATAAAATAAATGAAATACACAAATAATATTTATAAAAACCAATTTATATTTTTCTTCATATACAGTAGTATATTAATACCTATGTAATAATTATATGAACTCTTTCGGAAGTGTATAAATAGATATATGTTTAAAACAATTAAAGAAGAATAAGACCAGTATGTCAATGTCAACATTTTATTATTAATACAACACGGGTTTGTACGTTACAACTTGCACGTAGCAAATATATATATAAAATACTAACTGCCACCAACAAATTCTTATCTCGCAAAGATTTTAATAAACAAAGTTAATAAAAAAGTTATATAATACAATTTTATAATCAACAATTGATTATTAAATTTTATTAAAATTATTTTAAAAGTATGATAATAATATTGTTCCTAAAAATCAAGTATAATATTATTTTTAATAATTTTCAAATTATAAACAACAACATTGGCTTACGTTTTTAAAACTCCAAGTGAAAATACAATTTTTAAAAATATTAGCATATGATTTATCATTCTTGTTTTTTCTATTACGCAGTCGTACATTTCCAGTTATCGTTTTAAATTACCTTTATTCATCTTTATTCATTAAAATATTGAATTTTATTCTATTTTTAAGTAAAATATTCTACTAACTAATTAAATGAGTATAATTGTTTTACATACATATTAATGCTTATTAGTAAGCACATAGTTGAGGAAATGTGTTATAATACCTACTTATAAAAATCTATAATAAATAACATAACCATGAAACAAATCATTATTTTTATATAATTGTAAGTAAAAGAAATTATGAAATATTTATCTATTTAATCTATTGATAAGACAAATATAATTTATTGTTTTATATAATAATTATAAAAGTTACAAAAAATTATTTTAAACTGAAAAGCAAAATACTAAAACATATAAAATGTGTACTAAAAACTATTTGAACACTAAATTAAAATGCTATAGTTCATGGAAACAAACTAACTTGCTGCTCTTGTTATTGATTTAATTTGTTTTTGTATTTATGGATTTATGCCTTGTATTATAATTAGGATTCTGAATTTGAAATGTTTCACTTGAAATAATGTTCTTAATAGAACTAGAAATCTAAAGAATTCTATATTTATTATATCATAGATTTTTAAAATATCTTCTACATTATATGTAAATATGTTACATATTTTCTATGTTTCATACAATAATCCAGCTTATAAAAATTTTCACTTGCAAGTTAATAAAACTATAAAATTTTAGGTACAATATTTTTATTTTTTATTTTCCATTTAAATATTAAATTAAATTTAAAGAAAATAAATTTCATAAAATTTTAAAACTCCAATTATAATCTTTAATAGCACCTACCTGATTAACCTTTTCCGTATTTGCAATCACATTTTAAAAATACCCGTTTTATGTGTACAGTAAGATACATTAATTATATTTAAACTAGAAATTATGCTCTTTTAATTAACGTAATAACAAAATATTACTATGTAGTAGTAATATAGTATACTTTGTATAATTTGTCAAGCGCATATTTTTATTTACATACGACAAAATCAATATAGAAATACTTTATTATCTTATCGAACGAATTAGTTTTATTAATACATATAGTTATATGAATTATAAATACAATATTTACTTATGAGCTATGACATTCTATTTTCGTTACTCATGATATCTATAGTAGATATTTAATTTGAATTTCGCACAGTACCATACATTTCAACAAAATGACTTATTTGCAGATAACAGTCACTTTTTATGTAATGCGGCTGCCCATCGGCAATGCCTTATTTATCGACGGCCCGGGAGAACGACCACAGCGATAGTAAACTGAAATTATTCAACGGTCTCTTTCGATGGAAAAAATCCGAAAAAGAAAAAGGTAATAAAAAAATACACTTATAAACTTTTATATGTATTTTATATTGATTGTCTAATTATTTAATTACGTATACAGCTAGGCAGTTAAGTAAAAGTGAAGTTTGCATAGCTACTGCGATGTCTGTAAAAACAAGAAATTCATGTCCTGCGTCTCCTGCTCTTTCCATACCCAGATCAAGAGATGTTTTCCAAGACATGGAAGCGTTAAAAATGTCTAGGCACGACAATCCATACTTACAGGTAAGGTCATAATTTCTAAGGAAATACTAACTTATATTTGATTCATAGTTTTAAATAAATTTGATTTATTTATAGTTTATACATGATTTCGAAATGTCTAATCGTAGTTTTTAGATTTTTATCAATACAAAAATATAATACACCTATTGACTATTAAGTCATTATTATTTAAATTATTAATAATAAGTATCGTTTTAAAATTTTATCAATGTTCACTAGTATTATCAAAAAAATTAAAAGTATACAATTTTATATTTTATTACCTTACACAGAAAAATACTATTGAAGTAATGTATTAAAATAGATTTATTTAAAAAAAATATTAAAAAAAATTAATGTCATATGATTTATATAGGTTATTTTTCACATAAAACCTATTGTAAAATTGCCATACTAACTACAGCAATTATATGTTTTTACATAACTAATTATTTTTATAATGCGTTTCATAAACAATAAATCGTGAGTACAGCAATATCATCGTATTTTCTTATTTTCCACTGTTAACTATAATATGAAAACGAAAAAACACGATTGTTAATCATAAATGTACTGTATATTACTCCCATAGAATATTGTACGTACATGTATAGTATATTATTGTATATTAGGTATATTATATTCAAGGTGCGGCAAAAAGAACTCCCTGATTAAGAAAAATAATAAAAACTAAACTAAACTTCGACAACAAACGCACGATGCTCTCCCGACCAAGCCATGATAAATACTAAAAACAGCATCGATAAGGTTTTCTATCGATATAAATATCACTAATGTACCTCCACCCAAGCCCAAACTAAGATCTTATCAAACTAGGGAGTTCTTTCTGCCACACCTTGTATTATATATATTATTATTATTATATTTATGTATGTAAATATTAATTTCGTTTTAAAAAAAAATTTTAGCAAGCAGAGAGAGTTTATTAGACGATAATATTGTATCAGAAACAGATGATATAGAAGTCATGGCTCAGGTAATTTTTTTGAATCGTGTTCGTATAATTCATTATAAAGCTATATTTCTAATAAAATAATAGATTCATTTAAAGATGGCTTTATAAATATTTTTGAATAGCAATAACTAGGATCCGGAATTATATACACTAAAAACATACGAAATATCCATGCATTTATGCACTGATTATCATTAAAATATGTAAAAAGTATGATAACGATAATGCATGTTAGTTAAATGTATTTAATTTAAAAATGTCGATCATTAATTAAATAATTTATATGGAACAAAAAAAACGTATAAAATATCTAATTATTATTAAAATTATCTAAATACTTGAACTGTAATTTGTATGTTGTATTAAACTGTATGCTGAATTTTAAAACATTTTGAACATTCACTCGTTGAAATAAGAATTCATAAACGAAAATCAATTTAAAAAAATCAAGTAGATTTTTATAGTATTTCAAAGTTACCTGAAAAATTTCTGTTGACTACTAAAGACTTGAATACATTTTATACATTTTCAAATAAAAGCGCTTTACATTGTTAACTTCAATTTCACGTTACAAAAAAGAATTTCCACGCTAGATGCAAAAATATTTTTTATAAATTCTGTAACATTTTAATAAGAAACACGAGTATACACTATCGCGGAACATGACTAAAATATGATTTACAAAAACTTATTCAATATAAGTATTACAACAATTAGTCTTAACTAAGATTTAATATGTACAGATTGCTCAACGTATTATATATTTTGGTGCTCGGAGTTTTTCATCGAATTTGGAATGTGAGGTATACACCTAGCATCCATGCGGTCATTAATGTAGTTAAATACATTATTTCGTGATAATATTAGTATCAAGCTATATTATCATTTTAATTTATATTCAAACTATATAAATATTTCAATTTAATATCATCTTAATTCTGCTTTGAAAATATGAGAGCAAACTCAAGAATTTCTATTTAAATATTCTAATAGATTTTCTCATGCATTTTATGGAGCACAAAATTTACTGGTTGAGATTTTACAACCAGGAACACAACATTCGTTAGTTACCACACCTATTTAATTCAAATTAAATATTTAATATTAAATGCATTTTCTTAATCAAAAATTTATATAATATATTATAATTTACAATGTACGATTTAAATTAATAAATATTAAAATTAAAACAAAATTAAATTAAAACAATTTTTTATAATTTAAAGTTGAAAAATATTGGCACCGAGAGCGGTAATGATCAACCTCACTATGCTTAACAGCTGATATTTAGTAATATACGACGTTTACCATTCTGGAAACCAATTTCTATAGGACATTGAGTAACCTGTATATCTTAAATCGAGGTCCCAACCGAATTATCTCTATCTAGAAGTGATTAAATAATATAGATAATATAAGAAAACAAATTCCTTGCGAACCATAACTATATGTAGCCAGAACCAATGAAATATTAAAATAAATGGATATGAAACGCTTAGGTATTTGACTATTATGCAATTAAAAATCGTAAAATATAAAAATATGTATTATACATTAAAAAATTACAAAACATGCAAAAATATGCATTTAAAAATTATCTATATGCAATGAAAAATTGTAAAATATAGATACACACAGTACACATCAAAAATTACTGAATATTTAAAAATACAATAAAAACTTTGTACTTCGGATTTATTGACTATAGTTCAAACTTGTAGCTTATTTAGCTACTTTTTGAATTGTTAAAAATTGTTAATAGGTACATGCAAATGCATATAAATTCGGACCCTAGTGATAATTAATTACTATTATGAATTATATATTATATTATGTTGTATGGCATAAATGTCGTAATACTTTACTATAACAAAAATTAAAGTAATGTTTTATATAAATAAAATAAAATTACTAAAATTATGAATTCTCTACTTGAGTCTGCCCTAACTTAAAAAACAATTGTATAAACAATAAATGTATAGTAAATTTTATTATTAAATAGGAATATTTAGCTGATATGGGTCCAGGCGCTCTGGTAGAGCTTCATCAGCACATGGTGAGAAGTCCTCCTCCAACTACGTGGCCACGTATTCCTATATTTAAATATGACGAAAAAAACCATACCCAAGTAATTTAATACTTCCAAATACTATATTGGTAGTAATTAATTCTACAGTTTAATTTATCTATTTATTTATTTTAGGAACTCTATGGAGATAGATGTAAAAGCCCTCAAACCCGGTCGCTCTTTCAGAGCTCCTGTTCAAGTATTTACTTTTATTTACTTATTTATTAACAATTGGGTATGATACTTTGAAGCAGGGTCCCCATTTCAGTTTTCTTAAGGGTGTGCTAACAATTTAGGAGGGCAATTTTTTTTCCACTACCAGACCAATCGTTAAAAAACGTTTCTTGTATTTTCACAATAAAATTTTTCTATCTAAAACATATTTACGGCACAAAGACCTTATAATATCTATTATCTACCGGAGAAAAAATGTAATTTCTATCGTAGAAAGAACCATTTACCATTAAGCAATAATATTATTAATTTTATTCAAGACGAATAAAGATAGATGTTTCATTGTTTCAGGGATCAAATATTTTAAGCTAAATCCAGGGCCATAGTATCAACAATTAGTATATAATAAATAAATAAATAGTAGACAATAATTTGTCAGGGTGTGAGGCAGAGGCGTGCCCAGGATCAAAATGTAGGATAGGCTCGGTCATAATTATTTTAGTTTATGTATGTACATAATACACATTATTTTTTTTTTAGAAACTTAATATTTTTAAATTGAATTAGAAAAAATGATTATAAAATAATATAATACAACACAATTTATTCCTCCTATTTGACTTGTTAATAATACTTAAAGTTACATATTAAAAAATAAAATTAAGTTTTTATATAACTGAATAATACCTAAATGAATGCAAATGAAACAATAGTTTTTTTAATTATAAGTACATAAAAATATAAAATATAATAATTATTTAGTGAATTGAAGTCTTCGATTTTTCAATTTAGCAAACTTGTTAACAATCTTTATAGGATCCTGAATTAATTCAAAACTTAACTCTCTCTCAATAGAAATTAACGCTAAATTATGAAGACGTGTAGTAGACATAGATGTTCGTAAATAAGTTTTTATCCTTTTCATTGTTGAAAAACTTCTTTCGGCCGATGCTGAACTTACAGGTATAACTAACACTCGTTCCATGACTTTTTTAATTTCTCCAAATGACTACCCCATAATATTTCGTTGTAAAAATCTATGATATTTTTACAACTACTGTACATATTTTTTGCTAATTTGTTTTGACTTATGATTTGGTCAGAGAAATAATTATCATCTCCATAATAATTTATACACTTTAAAACAAAATCATCATTTAAAAAGTTTGTCGATATCGGATTGAATACTGAAATAGCAGTTAAAAATTTTGAATTGTTGTTAAATCTTTTTTTTCATTTCATTCAACATATTATCTATTATTGTAAAATACATAATTCGCAATTTTTGAGTCGTAGTTTTATTACATTTTAAGCCAATTGTTGAAGTAATTACATAATCACTTTATATATACTATTAATATTTTTCTGTCTTTTTTCATAATTATCCATAGAGATATTTAAATTTGAAGCCATAATTTGAGCTTTTTTATAAAAGTTGTTGAAAAATTCATCCGAACGTAAACTTTGAAGCTCTTTTATTGTAGCATCAATTAAATTTAAACACTTAATTATATCAAGAGAAGAAGATTGTAAATGTATTGAAAGTACATTGATAGTTGATAAAAGGTTATCAAGAAATGTTAAAACAAATAATACGTCAAACGATCGAAATTGGTTTAATAATCCTTTGGCTTCTACGGCCTCTTTTTTTTTGAGCTACTTGACAGTTGTGATAAAGCTTTTATGACATGTTCAAAACGAATTAAAAAAAAATGAATACCTTTATATTTTGCAACCCATCTAGTATTACTATATTGAGGGACTTTTAAAATTGTTTCACAATCTTTTTGGACATCAAAAAATATTTTATAACGTAAAGTTGAACTCGATTGATATGCATAAATTACTTCAAGCAATCCAATCGTATTGTCAACAATCTCAACTGATTTAGCAACATCGACCAAAACTAAATTAAGCCGATGTGCATAGCAATGTATATAAGGGCATTTGTTTTTAGAAACTTCTCTAATTTTTACTTGTACGCCATTGGTAGAACCAGACATTACTGATGCACCGTCGTAGGTTGACTTATACATTTTGTAATATCTAAACCAACTGAATTTAAAAATTCGATAATAGAATTATTTAGACCAAGTGCATCTAATTCTTCTACTTGTAAAAATCCTAAGAACCTTTCTTTTATAGTTAATTTATGTACATATCTGATACATATTGACATTTGTTCAAATGTTGACGCATCACGAGCTTCATCAATAATTAAACTTTAAACCGAACTACCTTCATTCACTTCTCTAATAATAGTTTGTAAAATGACATTTGAAGACGCAAATAAAATATCATTTTGGATTTTATTTGAAGTATATTTAGCATTTTTAGGTAGGGACTTTAAATTTATATTAAACTTCACACATTATTGTGACCACGTAAACCTATATCCTGTCGTGCGCAATACAAAACTGAACGAATTACACTTTTTAATACTTCTCGATTTTTATTTATATTCTCTTCGACATGACTATTCATTTGAGTCGTAACAGCTCCTATACTTTTTGATGATATATAACCTTGATATTTGGCTAACGATGTTTTATGCGAATCTACCGAGTTATGATTTTTTTCCATCCCCGAAATATTTTTCCAATTATTATATCCTGTGGCTATTAAAACATCTTGATGCTTTTCACGAGATATAGAACTAGTAAAATGACGACAAAAAAAAAAACAGAAAATTGCATCCAATTGAACAGAATATTCAATCCAAGGATAAACTTTGTACCATGAACTTTGAAAACTACGTTGTTTTTCACAATTTTTACGACGTGGAAAATTGATAATCGGCTGAATTGGTTGTTCATCACTATTTAAGCTAATATTAAGCACATTTAAGCTAGACGAGGAAATAGAAGACTCGTTAGAAGTTGAGGTAACATTTAATTTTAACATTTTTGTTTGTGGTTGATCTATTGTACTATCATCATCGTTCAATGTCCTTGTGGGTTTCGGAATAGGTTTAAAAAACTGGCTAATCATATTTTTATTTTTATTTAATTATTAGTCAAGTTATAATCAATATAAAATAAAAAAGTACTTAGGTTATTTTAATAGTGTACATAAACAAAAACAGACAAAACGAATAAAACGATTTTCTCGATCGGCTCGGTTACACACAAGTCACTAAAATACGTCTACACAGTACACAGTACACACTGTAATAAACTAATAAATTATTAATACCAAAAAATAACATATTTTGTAAACCATATTCATTATCTTATATCAAATGACGATTGTCGGCAGTGAACGGCCAGTGACGAATGTATAAATAACTCACTTCGGGTGTATTATTGTCTATTTTTTACTATTTTTAGCCGATAAGCAGTACTGTGGTTACAATTGTTTGCGACTAAGGAAAGAATTATTAATAATGTATAAACGCTTGCTATAAGTAGGTAATAAATAAATAAACCTTGTTCCAAAATGATTCAATTACATATCGTATTATGAAGCAAAAAAATGTATAAAATTATGTTTCTTGAAAAATATTAATAATTATTATTTGAAAACAGGGTAGGCCTGGGCCTACCACGCCTACCTGCTGAGCACGCCACTGGTGTGAGGGCACACACCCTGTCACCCCCAAATGGCGCCCATGCTTTGAAGTATTTTACTTTAACATTTTATATATTTGGTAGCATCACTTAACTAATTAAATTCTATTTCCTTTATTTAAAAGCAAATGATACATTGGTAACATTGGTACCGCGTGTGTAACAATTATTCATTACGTTTCAACTGACACTTGTTGTTGTCCCCAATTGCCTCATCAGCAACTGTTAATTATTAAGGAAGCCAGGGGAGATTTTTGGACTCGTCATACCATATTTATAAATTTCTAATTATAATGTTTCACTTAAATATATACTTTATTGTAGGTTATTATGAAAATACAATGTATTACTCTATGATAATTAATTACTTAAAGTACTTAATAAATTATTTTGATACTTGTTTTAGATTTAAATTAGCGACAAATTACATTCGTAATTAATTATACATCATCTGTCATAAAATATAATGAATGAATATATATAAATACAAAATGAAATAATAAAATGAGAATTTAATTTTTTCCTCATTTATGAAGTTGTTAATATAATTATAAAATGTGTATATACAGTGGTGTATCCAAGAGGGGGGGAGTTATAATCTCCCCCCTCCGAAAATGTTTAGTGTATATATATATTGTCTATTGATTATAATAAAAACACACAAAATTCAAAAAAAATTTAATATTACATTTTTTTATAACCCCACCCCCAAAAAAAAAAAATTCTGGATACGCCACTGTTTATATATATATAAAGCAATGGTAATTATAAAAATTTTAATTGTGCAGGTAGCTCTTCAAGTTGTGTTGTTTCACCAAGATATAATCATCAATCTCGGTGTCATCGATCGGCTAGTGAATCTCGAGGTAAAGGCGTCTAAACCTCATATTATACTTCGTAAATATAATACTTAGACGAATCTTCTGTGGACTATAGACCAAGAAAAAGGAAGCATAAGTTCACTTTTTAATCCATCGACACTGATTTCATTAACTGATATATATCGTCTACATAATCGTACATCCGAAGAAAATCAAAAGCTTGTATAAAAGTTCTGCTATTATGTCTATGTATGTATCCTGACAGTTTTATGTTATATGTAAAAAAAATGTTGATAGATTAAATACTGAAAGAATTGTAATATTCAATTCGTAAGGGCAATATGAAAAATTATGAGTAGTAAACTAATATTAATTACTTACAATATATAGGGTATGTTAATAATAACGATATTTTATGTACTCGTTAATTCGCATTTTATTTTTACAAATAATTTTTCTATTTTAAATAATATATTCTATTTATTGTCAGTAAAACGCGATTTTCCTTTATAATATAAATAACCCCTTTTTCTAAAATCATATTCTATTTATTTTTCATAAATAATGTTATATTATCTATGATTTTTTCAATCTCAAACATTTATTTAAGTTATAATATTTAACCGTAAAATCCTTTACGGCAACTTCAATTCTTATAAGATCTACAGATAGAGCCAGTGGTTTCAAACCACTATTGAGAAATAAACTTATGAAAACGTTTGGCAATTTTTATTGTCTAGGTAGCGATTTTTTCATGTATATAAATACACAAATCAAGATAGCTTATAGGTATGTACACACAATTGAATTTATATTTGTCTAAATTTAACTAGATTTTATTCTAAAAATGAATTCAAAAACATCCAAATGATTTTTTTTTTTAAATAATAAAATAAATGATAATAGATAATTTTGTTTTTATTAGTTATAAATCTAAAATAATATTTTACTTAATTATCAATTTATATAAAATTCAATTTTGACCAATAACTTAAAATAATATAATTTAATTTATAATTCAAATATTACAAGTATATAACCTGTCGAGCTTTAAAAATCAAAGATTTTTTTAATTTCAAATAATACAAAACAAAAAATGAATTTCATATGATAATATTTTAATAGACATAGAGTTGTTCAAGTTTATGAGTAATCTTAATGTATACCTCTTATGCCTGTGTATTATACAAATATAAATATTAGTTTTGTATTAAGATAAGAGAACTAAACTGGATTTCAATAAGATCATTGAGTATGGATAATTTATTAATTAATGCACTCAGCAATAATTTAATGTTAATTGTTCATTATTCTATAACTATCTAATTTAAAAAAATATAATTCGCGATTTCAAAAACTTTTATATACTTAACTGTTACTTAGCTATTACATTTCAATCCTAATACTTCAAACAAATTAATTTGTGGTTATTCATTATTTTATGACTTGAAAGTAATATACTAATTTAACAATATTTTTAAAATTTAATTCAGATATTAATTTTCAGTGATAATGAAATCCGTTAGAAAATGTATTTAAATTTTTAGTGTTCAAATTATCCTATTGGGGAAGGATGTTTTAATTAAAAATGTATTATTTTCAATCTTTATTCTTTCTTATTATATATAAAAAAAAAAATGCAATCAAGACCGAAATTCATCCTTCTGGTTTTTAAACTGAATTCATCAATTATTTGTTCTGTAGATAATGTATTGTCTCGATGTATGTTCATTAACGCCATTTCATTTAACGGGAATTGCCCCATTGTATTTCTTAAATAGGTTTTTAAACTTTTAAGACTAAAAAAAATAAAAAAAAAAAAAAAAGCCTATGGAGGAGATATATCCTCCATCATCATCCGCCTGCACACGCCACTGGTAATCGATTTACGTTAAAATATATTTATGATTGAATATTGACAATATCCAATGCATTATATCATTCAATAATTTTTCAGAAGTTTACTCAATCAAATCAAATCAATATAGCTTATTTATATTTAATACTACTAATAATGAAGTTTATATTTGAATTTCATATTAAATATTTACTACTTGATAAGTGCATACCCCTAGGCATCGTAACATTTATAATATTTAAAATATTTATTTTTTGACTACCTATTTTTTGAACTTGTATTCATGTGCCATTAGTAATTAACTATAAAAAATGCAATTACAACTCGTTGATTTATTTATAAATTAAAATGTCGTAACTTGTTCGATATCAGAATAACTAAGTACGTGATTGTTGTGATAGAAATATTCTTGTATGTTAAATAAACATAAAATATTTTCATCCTGTATCTAAATACTTGACTAAATGTGTATAGTATTTTAATATTAATATAGAATCATGTTTGTAATTTTAACTAATAGAGTTATTGTTAAATTTTGGTTGGTGCTTTGAAATTTGTTTAGAGTTTCTAAATACTTTTTATCTTTCGGGTACTTTTATTCATCAGGTTTTTTTTAGTAAACGCAAAACACATTTAAACCTTAGTACAAATATTTATGTACGTAAATACATACAGCAATAATTTAGTTTTATTATTATTTAAATTTTGTCTTTACAACTGTTATTATTTTTAACAAAAATCAAACTCAAAAACTTCAATGTGTAATTTATATAATTTATAGCTTAAGTTGTTCAAATAAGATGTATGTAAATGTAAAACCAAAATTATTGTTGCCTAGGACTTGATAAAATGGTAGATAAATAAATATAAATCAAAAACACCAAATTCTTATTAATACTATGGTATATTATTATTTATTACACTTAACGGTTTAAGTTATAGTCTTTATACCTGCATTGCTTTTTTTATATTGTTTTTTCATACACATGTGATTTTATGTTACCATTATCTTAAATTGGATCGAAAATAAATTATTCAGTATATTTATATTTATTTTCTTTCAGTACATAATATTTATAAAAAAAAAAAAATTTAATATATGTACTTACTAATATAGTGTTATAACTTAAAATAAAAATTTATATTAAACTGTTTATATTTATAATAAGATTTATTTGAATAGAATAATTTGTTTGGTCCAAGCCGTATAAGAAAAATTAATTGATGTTATTAAAACAAATCCATTAACAATAATGCATACCAATTTAATATTAAATATTTGAACGCGTTATTTATTATGTTAAACGTTAAAAATTGTCGCACAAAACTTTTGTAGACAAATATTGTAGTTTTTGTTATGTTTTTTTGATTGGTTATCAAAAATGTACATGTATAATTTGTATGATGTAAAACAACAAATAAAAAAATATATAAATTAAATTTTGTTGAAATATATTATAGAATGAAATTCTATTATTTTACAATCTACACGTGTATATTGCATATTTCTACTAAATATACTTAATAATCTTTAAACATAGTATGTATTTTACTAAATCTAGCAATATAATTGTTTATATTTATGTGTGTATGCAGTACATTCGATGCATGTTTAAAAATAGTACAATCTAAACGGAAATTTCAACTTTCAAAAGATTAAATTGTGTTTTAAAATCAAATGTGGGCTTAATTAATAAGATTTTAACAGGAGAAAAGTTTTCGAAGGCTGCCATTTCTTTATAATTTCATCCAGATCTAGTCTAGTCAGTATTAATTTACAAATTAAGATGTTAACCGTGTGTGGTGGATAATAACAGCTCTTCAGTACATTTTCGCCGGTATTGGTGAGTTTTAGCCTAATGAACACAATATAAATTTATTAATATTATGTATTTTCTAGTGTTTATGGTGTAACAATTCATTTGTTTCTCATTTTATGTTATCATTTTCGTGCGTTGCGTATCCGCAGCCTTCGTCGGCGGCGGTGATAAGCCTTCGTGTGCTACCGGCCGGGTACGCAATCGCACTGTTATCATCGCATGAAAGTGTCTTTATTTCCACGTTTTCAAAATTTTTCGGTTATGTTTTTGTAAAAGTAAAAGTCATGTTCTCAGAGCCACAAAGTTTCATAAGTTCTCATGTTTTTTGGTTTATTGTGGTGGCACTGAGACATTTATCTTCATTTTGTGGTGTCCGGCGGCCTTAGCCTTCGTGGTGAATGTCGTCGGCCCCATCTCGTTCTCGTTTTTGTGTCTTCGTGGTGTGCACATCAAATTTAATTTCGTTTCAAGTTTTCGTACGTCCCCAGCCATTTGTTCAAACCACGTTGTTGAATAGTGTCATTTTCGTTTGTGAATCGACTGTCTGGTAAAGTATCGTTCGGGGCAATCTGATGTTGTCCAGTGATTAATCTCATTGTTTTTCAATTTTACCAGCGGTCGCTTTGTGAATAACGTGGTTTTCATTTGTTTTCTCATCGTCCAGGGCTGTACCATTGCAGTTGTTTCGTTGGTGACTGTGCTTGAGTGGTCGCACGTACCAATTCTGTGATTTATTTTCATTTATACACTGCGGTCGACCATATTTGTATACATCGTTGTGTAAAGGCCGATGGGCCTAGCCACCAAAGGCTATTATTTTCATTGTTATTTTATTTTAATTATTTTGTATTGCGGGCCGTATATTATTTATTTATATTTATATATTATTATTATTATTATTATTACTATTATTATCATGATTATTCAATTATACAGTCCATTTAAAGTTTAATATTATTTTTTTTCTATTTCATTTTATTCACACAGCAGTTATTCCCAATAGTACATTTTCATTATACAGCTATTAAGGCACCCTTATTATCATCTACAAGAGCTGATTGCAGCGACATCTAGTATTGTTGTCGACGCGGCAAATGCCTGCCTACAACAGGAGGCAATCTTGTTCGCCGGTGAATATAATGATAAAGAAGTAAATAAATGAATAAATATATTGTATAATAAATAATAGTGTGATCTGTTTGATCCAATAAATAAAAAAAAATAATAATTCGTTTATGACGGCAGCTCGGCAGAGCACAGGGGGTGCACAGATAGACAGGCACGATGAATATTATGTTAAATTAATGATAAATCAGTATTAGTCAAAGTCGGTATATTGCCTAGTTTCAATTTTGAGCGAATAAGTTTTGATGGTTTGAAAAAAATGTCTACTAAAGCTTTTCTTTTTAGAGAATTACTCATTATTTGCAGTGATGTACTGGTAAATATATTTATGGGTATACGCACTAAAAAATATGGATTTTAATCCTAAAATCAATTTTTTCGCTTCACTCGACGATTTTTTTTCTTGGTACGTTCGAATAAAATTAATTAATCCTTTGTACATGTTTATAACTTCTAATAAGACATTAAAATATAAAACCACAAGATATACATTTGTCGCGCGTTATACATTGCATGATGCAGATTTAATAATCGAGGACTAAATGCCCATTTAACTTAAAATACAATAACACAGCGTACACTATAATCTTCAACAGATAAATATTTCATTCAACTTCATGGTTTATAAAAAAATTTTCTAATAAACTATTACATTTTTTTTTTTCGAGTTATTTTAGAAGCGTATACTCGTGAGACAATATTTAACATTAGGTATATGTCGAAAATCGAAAATCTGCTGACGGGTATACGCCGATGCGGCCGAATTGCACGCCAGGTCTCAGAGGGTTCTGTCCGAATTGCATGCCACGTCTTAGAGGTGTATGTCCGAATTGCATGCCGAAAAGTCATATCTTTGAGCGAATTTTTAAAAATTGCAATGTGTTTGGGCAATTTAACATTTAGCTTATTTTTAGAAATTTTTAAATTTTAATTTTTAAGCTAATTTAAGCAACGTACGTAGCAATGTACAAACATTTAATAATATCTAATACCAGATAACAATATCATTCTATCGATAAAATAGAGTATTGGTTCTAGATATAGAGTAGTATAAACGATATAGACTTTAAAATTGTATGATGTAATTTCTGAAATATTACCTATTAATAGAATCTGTTATTAAAAAGATATTATTCATACATTTTTATGGTTTGTTGAGGAGCATTTTTTTTTTTAAATGGGGGGACACATAATTGTGGGCTTAATAAATAGTACATAAGTTGAAAAATTGGGGTATATGGTATAAAAATATAGTAATAAGTATAAATGTGTAGCAAAAAAAAAAATTAATTAATTAAGTAGGTAAAAATAAATATATTAAATAAATAAGTAAAATAATTAAAAAAAATGGTTAAATATAAATGATGTGTAAAATTTGGTAATAATAGAGATATGGTAAAAATAGTAACAAGAAATAATGAGCGCCATATATAGGAAATATTTGAGTACAACTCACAAAAAAAAAACAATTATACAAAGAGAAAAACACACAGTAAAAAAAATATTGGGAAGTCGACGAACGACCTCCAGCTGGTCTCCGTGACCGGTGCCCTGGCGTGTTCACGGGCACGCTGGTGAAAAGCATGGAGGGGGGTCGTGTCGTCGGGTTGGAGGATTTCGTCTTTATCGATCGTTCCAGGTGCCCCGACGTCCGCCCCGTCATCGAAGACTTCTTCGCCGTTGTCCAGCGGCTCCCCATCGGCCGCGTCGGATTCGTCCTGCTGTGTTGAGGGCGAGTTGGCCGGATAGGGAGATAGGTTCGGACTGGCGTAGACAGCGTTGTAGCCTTCGTTACGGGAAACCTCGCGTCGCGGTGACACCGGGGTGATCACGCGTGGTAGCGACAGTCGCCCCGATGTCGGTGGCAACGGAGTCTGCGGACACGGGCGTATGGAAAGCACCGGTCTCTGTACCGTGGGTGGGTCGGTTGGTCCCATCGTGACCGTGCTCGGCGACCCTGTCTGCGGACCACCTGTGTCTGGAACGTTGGTGGCGTCTAGTGTCCTTGGTCCACTCGACGAAGGTGCCCGCCCGGGTCTCATTACTACGGACGACGAGATTCCCGTATTCTCGGGTACGCAGGCGTCTCCGCCACGCGTTACCCTGGCCCGAGGAAGTGCCCGGAGCTGTTGACGCGTCGCGGGAGCTGGTAGCTCGACCGCGTCACATCGTCTGTTGTTCCGAAGATGATTTGTGAGGCCCTGTTTACTCGGGTATGAGTTTTCACACCCAGCTACATTGCATCCGTATCGTTCTGTTACATCTTCGGAGTCTTCGATTCGGAACCCGCATTTGTGACCGCCGGGTCGAGCTCCGAGTACCACCTCACACCCAACGCACTTTATCGTAGTAGATTCCGCTTCGTCATGTAAGTCCCCGAGGTGGCGTGTGATTGATTGTTTTGCACTTGTCCACACTTTGGCCCGGAATTTGGCCGAGCATTGGTTGTGTGAACACTGCACGGTCGTGGGCGGGGGGTACCAAAAAGTTAGCCGGGGACCGTCGAGGGTTGGTTGTCGACGCTTTATATCTGTTTCATTAGGAACGTGTGTTGATTGGCCGGCCACCTGGCTGTTGCCAGTGTGGTCGGCCATCGTTGGAGCGAGAGAGTTAAATGCGTTAAAAACGTCACTTACGTGTCTTGCGGACCAGGCTGATCCAAAAGGCGGCGTTCAGTTGGCCGGAGAAAACTTCACGGGTATGCAGCTGGATCAATAGGCGGCGTTTCAGCTGTTTGAAGAATTCACAATACACGTAACAGCTGGGCCAAAAGTCGACACCAGCCGGGGTTCGTTTTACGACGAATAAAAAAAAAAAAAAAGGAATAGAACTCACAACGACAACGGTACCGGCTGCTCCGAAAAGCGGCGTACAATACACGTAATAGCTGGGCCAAAAGTCGGCACCAGTCGGGGTTCGGTTTTGAAGACGAAAAATAATTGAGAATAAAAAAAATCACGAACAACGAAAGATTCGTCGATGCCGACTGCTCCGGAAGACGGCGTAAAGCCGGACGCACTACGCACTTTTTATAAAAATATGTGTTATAAAAATAGTTATCGGTCTGTTGTGTGAGGTCGTGGGACCTCTGCGGCGGGAGCAAGCTCCTGTGATCCACGGAATTTTTTCGTCACCAAACTCGGGGGGTCTGCTATGACTACCGCGAGTGGTGGAACGCACACCCTTTTTTCGAAAATATAAAGAATAACACACACAACGATAATAATAATAATAATAATAATAAACCAGTTCTTTAAAGGATTGTCTGAACAGACGGAAAAAGAATAATTCACGAGGACGTCGTAAGCACCGTATAATACAAATGAAAGGCAAGCCCCCTATTCTCACCTAGATTACCTGACCCACACCGGTATATACGCGGGGGGCGATGTTTGCGGTCATAAAGGTTGAAGAGAAGAGTGGGTTATAATCGCCCTCGGTCTAAAGGCCATAGGATTCCAGTGCGCACTTATGTGGAAAGGCCGGGAGAAGTCTCACCGAACACCAAGCCACGTAATCGAGTACCTGTCTACCAGTCTTTTATTCAGATTTTATTTATACATTTTTATAGTTGACTAGCTGAATTACCCGTCGTGGCCGGGTTTAAGTATATTAATGTATGTAACCTGCCAAGATTAAATTTTGTTAAATCTATTGAAATTTAAATTAATTAAGATTTTTGAAATAATATTTTATACATATTAATTTAGTTATTATCATAACCTATTCGATAAGTTATAGCTTACAACTACCTGAACCTCTCTACAGTTTGGTATTCTGTTGAATACATATAGCATCTCACTTCTCCGAATATTTTACCTTTTGTCAATAAGTTCATGGTCTTTTTGACTTTTAACCGAAACACTCTTGCAATTATATCATGTCGATCATATATATATGATCTTTGACCGGGAAGTAAGAGCTCTTTTATCTTGTCTCAGCGAGGATTACATGTAAAAGTAATAAAAAGGTCAGGACGACCGTAATGTCTAACGTAGGTCATAGCATCTTGTGTTCTTTCGTGCATGTACCTTGGCCCACCAGTAAAAGTTGACGGGAGTATAACCATTTGGCCTAACTGATTAGCTTCTATGTCTCGTCGTCCAATCGCATCTTTTAAATGAATATAACTATCTGCGCGCAATTTGGCTTGGTTGTTTTTGATGTAATTTAGTCTTTCAGTTTCAATTTTGGCGTATTCATCTACCAAATATTGACTGAAAAGAGAACGATAATTAACTAAATAGTTGTCTTCCCCTTCTCTGACCATTATTCTATATGAGTAAAAACTTGATGCAGAGACAGTTTTTTTAAGCGGTAACTTGGTTTTTGGATCGCGTTGTGGTATATTGATTGCATACCCATCATCCCCCCGACAAAACATTAAAGGATACTGCAGTGCGTTGTATGCTCGATGTATCTTACTGATACGGTGAAGTGAGTTACTTCGGTTTTCGAGGATGATGTCTCTTCGATCAAACTGCTGATCTACTAACACTAAAGCAACTTCATTTGCCGTTGGTGCATTATACCTGCCTCTATGTTCTTTTGGTAGTTTTTTATCTGCATGTATTACAACTTTAAATGACTCTGAAGGAGGTATTTTATCGATGGTAAATTGTAATGATCAATTGTAAATTATGCGGTGGCATGCCTAGTAAATCCAACGAGTTTAAAAACTCTGTTGAATAATTTACAACTTCAGTAGCATCGCAAACTGTATCTAGATTTGTATGACACCAAGTTTTCTGGTAACAAATTTTGTATCTTGAGATTCAATTCGTTGACCTTCACATTTTTTGCTACTAAAATTGCTCTTTCTGCCAGCCACTCATGATTTGTGTATTGTCTGTGTACACTGGGACATATCTGGTCAATGAGAGCATCTTGCGAATAAATGATTGTGCAGAAATCGTTTGGTAATTTTATACATCCCGTTTCATCTGTAGTAACTTTCCCTTCTCCAATATCTAACAATTGTTTTGAGACTCTTTTGCACGCAGCTTTTTTTGATTGAATCGAAATCGAAGTATCGAAATCGTTCGCTATCTATCTTTATATATATTTCGACCATGAATTGTTGACAAAGCTTATGCATCGTAAAATAACTTAGTCCTGATCGCGTCTAATCATCAACCGATATGCATAATTTTTTGAACTAACATTCTTATTTGTTTTGGCACCTGTTGCGGGATCTTTTTGTTTAATATTTATGCAATACTCGTCATTTACTACCAAAAATAAAATTAATAGTTTTTAATAATTTTTTAATAGTTTTATTTAATATTATTCATTTTCAATAGCGCAGTTATCGACCGGGTCAAAAAATATTAAACCGATTTCAACCCTTTAAATTCAAAATTTCGAAAAATCCTTTCTTAACGCACGTCTACATCATAATAGCTATCTGTATGCCAAATTTCAGCCAGATCCGTCCAATGGTTTGAGCTGTGCGTTGATAGCAGTCAAGCTTACTGTTTTATATATAAAGATTTACATTTATGTGGGTACATTTTTTTTT